>NC_061107.1:5486598-5529098 GCF_015104395.2 Macrobrachium nipponense
GGCGCGAAATAGTTGTTCCATTACTATCGACCTCACGTACGAAACGCGTCCAAAGAGACAAATTGCAACGCTTCGTGCAATTACCGAGGATGGCTTCTTCCCAGAAGAGAGAAAACGGTTGTATTCTGGTAATCCTTCTGTGTGTGTCTGTCTGTGTGTGTCTGTGTACGTGTCCCTCTCTTTCTTTATCATTTTCAATCTCTCCCGTTTGGCGGTGGGCAAAAGCGTTCAGGCATACGGACGTCATCTAGGCCATATTTTTAGAACGCTGAAAGGCACCTTTCGCTCTGTTTTTCTTTGCCATTGTTTGCGTTCTGTGCCTGGGTGGCATTCAGCCCTTTCCCACAATTCTATACGACGCCTCTCTTCTGTTATTGGCTTTCAGGGTCAGGGTTTTTCCCCAGTCGCCAAATTACCCACCCCAACAGTGAAAGGGTGTTATATCTGATCTTTTGGTTAGTAGACTCAACTTAGCATACATTGTGGCATTTTCTGTGCCAACTTATTTCAAACTGATGCTCTCTTGTGCCCTTCAGAGCAAAGTTCATGTGCACAGAACAGCTGAAAAGAATGAGACTGGGCTTCCAGAGAAGCGTTCATGCGGACAGGAAAGAATAAGACTGATATTGTTGGGATAAAATGAGAGAGGAGGTGCATTGCAAGGAAACAACAATGGCCTTATGAGTCGCAGCTGCAAGACACAAAACAAGGTGGACAATAGACGGACCAAGAGGCAACTCGGGGAAGCAAGATTAAGGTGAAAGAGAACACGTAATCAAAATACTGGAATAACTCTGTAACATACTCCAAGGGAGAGAAGGAGTTGTATCTTACTGAGGAGATCTTACGAGCAAACAGATCTCAGAAGAATAATAAACTTGAATGTAGAAGTGATGCCTGAAGAGAATATGCACTTTTGTCGATTGAATTAATATCTTAAAGAATTGCTTTAGTGCTGAGGTTAGAGGTTAGATTTGATTGATGTGACAGTATCCAGATTCAGATTAAATTATTAATTTTGAAAATGTTTGCTCAAGTTATTCCAGAGGATGTAAGAATGGCAAATCAGGGACTGAAGACACGAAAGGCATATGAAGTTGGTAGTTAGTGGTTGAACTGAGGCCTGGTGGTTGACCTGGATGTGGAAAGTATGTCTAGATGAAGGAAAGGTTCCATTGGAAGACGATAAAGAGGGTAGAAGTAACTTTAATAATTTTATTGGTATTGCGTCGTTTAGTACACTGGGAAAGTTTGGATATGGGTTGTTTTATGAAGAGAGTAAAACATTGATTATCAAAAAAATATATTAAAAAGAATTTTTTCGGGGGTGGCTCCCAGATCAGTAATCTCAAGTCGACTCAAGAAACAACTGAAAAATTATCTGTATGTAAGTTCACGTGATTACGAGTTTGTTTACATATTCACAATATTAAGCAATAAAGCAGTCTCTCTCTCTCTCTCTCTCTCTCTCTCTCTCTCTCTCTCTCTCTCTCTCTCTCTCTCTCCATGTATCTGTTTTGGCATAACTCAACAGCTCCCACAGGGATTTACTTGGCTTTCAACGGAATACTCTGTTTAAAAAGCAATAAACAGGAAATGATTTTCTGAATTGCTGCCATTTCGAAGTCCTTTCAACCTCTCTCCATCGCGACTACACTTAATACGCTTCCTTTGATCTTCTTGTGAATATTCAGCATTTACTGATTACAGATGCAATTATAGAAGCTCCTCTCTGGTATTAGAATGCAAATGGAGAAAACATATGGTAATGGCCTGCGTTTAATATTCTTTGTTTGGCCAGCAATGCACAACGTCAATTGCAGAAACGTTTTAGCTTTCTGGAAAAGAAAGACTATTCAGATGCCGTTGTCTGCCCGCCCTCAGATCTTGAAAACTACTGAGGCTAGAGGGCTGCAAATTGGTACGTTGATCATCCACCCTCCAGTAGTCTCAGTAGCTTTTATTCTATTTAAGGTTAAAATTAGTCTTGATCATGCGTCTGGCACCGCAACAACACAGGCAACCACTGCCGGCTGAGAGTTTTTTACGCCGAAGAAACTACAGCCCATATATTTACTTGTCTGCGATGATTATCATTAATTTAATGATGTTTTTGTTGTTATATCCACAACCACTGCCTGGAGAAAGATGTTATGTACTTCTCTGTCCTTCTCTGTGTTATGTATCGAGGACAAAGTTACAGAAGGGAGGAAATTATTAGATTTCAAAATCAATCTCAACCCACTTATTTACGTCGACTATTACGAGATCCCTGGAAAGAACTATTGTTATTCATTCTCCTGTTGTTTCTGCTGTTATATTCATGATAATCGTGCTTGTTATTTTAAATGTTACTGATTCTTCACCTCGTCGAAATTGCTTGGGGGTTTGTGGCGAATAATATTTCGAAATAACAGAAAGAATATTCGGTTGTTCGAGTTGAGACAGAAGAGAGAGAGAGAGAGAGAGAGAGAGAGAGCTCGAAATTGGTATACCTCTGTTCTAGTGACATTCCTCTCTCGGCTGTCCTAACAGATGTCACTGCATTGGCGACAAATGGCAAGAATAACTGGTCCTGGCAAACCCTGACATTTTCTGACCCCAGAAGAGAGATAAAACGTTTGATTTTGCCGCTAGTATTAAGCTATACGTTTGATAAAGGGTTCTTCTTGGACTGTTTCTATCAATCCCCTTAGATGGAAGGTTTAACTTTACTTTTGATAAAGGGTATACTTCCTCAACCGTTTCTATCTGTCCCCTTAGAATCTAAGGCTTAGATGGGAGGTTTTCATAAACTGTTAGAGTCTTTTCAATCTATACAAATTACTCATTTGCAAAAAAAAAAATGCTTTTCACGATATTTACAAAACAGGAATTATTCGTGATTGACCCAAGTATGGCAATCGGAAATTGCAAACCTACATCACTCTCAATAGAATGTTACCTAAATTTGTATGTGTGTATTTGCGATTAATTTCAAACATACACAGATGCATCGATTGCATTCTCTTGCACAAACAACAGGAAGCTGTCGTTTTCTACTCATAAGAATTATTATTATTAGATGAAACCTATTTACACGGAACAAGCACACCAAATGGGCCATTGACCTGAAATTCAAGCTTCCAAAGAATGTTGGTTTCAACCTCCCACCGCTAAAGACCCCCCTAATACTGATCATGACACAGCCAGTGATTTTACATCGTCTTAGGGGAGACGCGAACCCCCAACATCTGAGTGGCATACCACGATGCTAACCACCATAAAAGCGGACCAGTAAAGTACGTCGTTGGCGAAAACGTAAGCAAACAGACTGAATATATTTGGGATTTAAATGAAGGATTGGATTCAACCCTAAACATAATCAACATTTCTTTAAAAGTTTCAGAACCTATGGAAAAGAATCAGAAAATGCTTTCAACTTCCTGACAGACAGACAGACACACACACATACACACACATAAAAAGGGAATATAAGCAGAGAGCCAAAACTACAAACTGTACCGACCTGTGGTAAAAACAGCAGGTCATTAAAAATTATACTCGTGCTCATAATGATGTGAATTCCCGTCGCATTCCTTAGGGAATTATAAAATGTTTTCGTTTTCAGCACCCGGAATGAAATGGCCTGACGTTTTAGCAATAACAGGAATACGTGCAGGGTAATTTACAAATTGTATTCTATTTATTACGCTGAATGGAAATGGTAGTTGTTGATGAGCTCCTGTTAAATTTGTTAAATAGTGACCGCTGGCTTTCATTTCTCAAATCACTTTGGGTGAAGTTGTTTTCATATTCGATCAATTCTGGACAAATTACTATTGAAAAAAAAAACAGTATTTAATGCATATATATATATATATATATATATATATATATATATATATATATATATATATATATATATATATATATATATATATATGACGTCATGATTTCTTTTCTGTCCGCTGGGCGGTGGTTCGAACCCACGAGAGGACGAAATTGTTATCGACTTAAAAAATTCCCATTTCGGTTTACATATATGAAAATATGTCAGTTCCAAGGAAGGGTGAATTAGATATTAAAGAACATTTGTAGCTCGAATAATAATATATATATGTGTATATGTGTATATATATATATATATATATATATATATATATATATATATATATGCTTTTGAAAGACGTATCTCTCAAAAGAACTGTCGAGAGAGACTGAGGAGATTTTCCAGCCCTGTGACTGGCTTATCAACAGCCAATCAGGAGGAGCGTCGTCGTAAGGGACTGGCCTAGACATCAAATGCACGGTTGATGTGAATCTACTATAGTATAATCCTCCAGACATCTCCTCTGTCTTCCTGTCTTCCTCTTTTATTCACGTTCATCAAATGGCTCTCGCCACTTCTCCCTGCTCTAATTATCCTCAGAAGTTCGCCCATTATCCGAAAGCAGGAGACCTCCTGGCAGCCATTGTCCTCGGGAACAAAAACCCGAAGACGGAGCTCAGACAGCGAGTTTCTCAGGTCAGCAAAGAATACCCTGCACAGGTTGAAAAGGGAGGCGGCCTTAATTAGCAAAAGGATGAGAGACGAGAGAGGGAGAGAGAGGGTGGGAGAGAGGGAGAGAGAGAGGGAGAGACTTTCGGAAAACTAATTCGTTACAATTTTTTGTTGTTCCTTTTTCTGGGAATTTAATTATTTTGAGAAACATTATTATACCCGTGAAATTTTATGTAATTACCGACGCTACGGTTTTTATTTTAGATGTTCGCTTGATTTTCTCTTTTTCCAGAGCTGATGTAGAACTCTGAAAGGTCTAACAATGTAAAAAAAAAGAAAAAAAAATTATTAAGAAATGCGCCGAAGTTTCCTCGACGCAATCGAGTTTTCTGTACAGCATATAATGCTGTATGAGCCACGGCCCGTCCTATGGCTGTGGCAGACGTATGATCAAATCTAAATTCAACCTTAAATAAAATAAAACCTACAGAGGTTAGAGGGCTGCAATTTGGTATGTTTGATGACTGGAGGGTGGATGATCAACGTAGCAATATGTAGCCCTCTAGCCACAGTAGTTTATAAGATCTGAGGGCGGACAGACAAAGCCCCCTCAATATTTTTCGTTCACAGAAAAATAAGAAGTCAGCGAGTACTGATAGAAAAAATATATAGAAACTTTAAACTGACCGCGATAAATGAATGATCTCTTATTGATCAAGAGCCGGGTTAAGTAACACAATTATTTCCAAGACACAAATGAAAATGTTACTAAACTCAGCGATGAACGAAGGCATTGAAGTGGTTTTCGAACAAATAGCAAGAAAACAGACCACAGAAAACGGAACAATCAACTCTCATTGCAGAGGTATGGATAAAAGGGAAAAACAAAATTTTAATTAAGAAATACATATCTTATCTCCTTATCTCCTGCTTTCCTTTCAAAGATAAGGACTCAGAGGACATTAGCGAAATAGCCGGAGAGCGACTTTGCATAAAATCAGAAGCAGGGGGTAGCCAGAGTTTTTATGCAGATTCTTGAATACGTTAAATATGAATATGAAGATAAAGACATTTCTATGTTTCGGATGTTCCAATTAGAGCAGGATCTCATTTGACTTTATTTATATATTACCTGGAGCAAATAACGATATTAGCATTGCTGTCTCATGTTTGCACCCCAGTATGTGCTTGTATGCACGCACGTGCGTTTAGGGTGCTTGTGCGTGCGTGTGTGTGTGTGTGTATGTGTGTGTATGTGTGTTTATTGGTATGATGATATGTTGTCATGGAAAACATCTTGCCCATTATAAGATACTGGGGCTTCAGGCAGATACACACACACACACACACACACACACACACACACACATATATATATATATAGATGTATATATATATAGATATATAGTATGTATATATATATATATATATATATATATATTATATATATATATATCTATATATATATATATATATATATATATATATATATATATATATATATATAGTATATATATATATATAATAGATATATATTTATATATTATATATAAATATATATATATATATATATATATATATATATATATATATATTAACCATTATATCACCAGTATTAAAATGGACGTGGTGCCAAATTCTTCATCCCTAAACATTTGCACATTTGGCCTCTCTGCACCCCCATCCCACCCTTTCGAGGAGTGTAAAGGCAAAAGAAAACCTTTATTCATTTATACATTGAAAAATTATATTCGTCGGCTTTTCTACCAGTCAGAGGTAGTTGAATTTATATAGGTATCTGGGCAGAGAGAAAGAATGTAATTAGCTTTTATCCTTTACCAAAGAAAATAGAGCGTTGGGAACTCTAAAAAGTTATAGATACATTTACATGTTCAATTCGGTGTCCGTGGCTTTAATAGCAACATACATCTCATTGCTGGAGAAGTTGATGAATTTCAATTAAAAAAATATCTACATATTCGTGGGAAAAAATTCCTCAATCTGGTAACCAAAGCTCTCCGCCTCCTTTGTAACATTTTTTTTATTCCACGACACCCGATCACTGTAACGAATTCACAAATTCGGGGATTTGTTTTACGAAATTCTACGGTCGTACAGTAAGTTCCAGAAATAAAGCTACAAATTTCAGAGGATTTCGTTGGAAATTCACTAACTGGCAACTACAACTCGTTGCTGGAAAAACTTTTTTTCCACAGTGAAAGCTCTATCAAGCAAAATAAAGCTAACATATGATGCACAAATATCAAATCTATGATATATATAGCAATCATAAGAAAAAATTACGGTAATAGTAATTATTTTAAAGTATAGTAATTACTTAAAATTATAGAAACGAAACAATTTGAAATTTTCGTTCGACACAGGATTACCAACATTACCAATGTATACTTCGAGCAATGTGGAAACAAATATTTAATATTATAGTGTATTATCAATTATTTTAGCGAAGATACTCAAAACCCTTCCCCACCCCCTTCCCCACCCTAGTTCGCAACTTGCATCCGGGCTCATCAATCCTAATTAGTTCACTGTTGCACTGGTTGATATCAAGAAATGAGTGTAAAACAGCTCCAAGAATTTATGGATTTCATAAATTTTCTAGGAATCGTGAGATTACATAAAGCTCCGGCTAAAACAGTAATTATGCAAATTTACTAAATATATCAGTAATTTCACGTAATCACTGCTAACGCTACTTCCCCATAACATATACATCAGGAATACAATAACTTTCAAGTATCCTAGTTCACTTGCAAATTCATGGATATCGTTTCAAAACAATGCTGCGACGACTGTTAATTGTACAGGATTTATATCGCGAACTACATAAAATTACCTATGTTCATTAGATGTTTAAAAGTTTATACCTGATTTTCGATGAGAAGTTTAGACTTACCTTCAAACCAACATTTATGTATGGCTATATATGGCCTGATCTCGCCCCTGACCTGATGAGGTTCTATAAACTGCATCATAATTGTCACTGCACTGAAAAAAAGAAAGCCGTATTTATCATCTTATTCCTTCCAAGAATAATCAACAAAGCCTAGCACGTCACTAAAATTACATTTTTTTAGATTATTTTTAATTACTTTTCTTTTAGATTATATTATATATATATATATATATATATATATATATATATATATATATATATATGTATATATATATATATATATATATATATATTATATATATATATATATACCATATATATATATATATATATATATATATATATATATATATATATATATATATATATATCTTAAAAAACACTTTTAGCATTATATAATATTAAATAGCGGGGTTGATAACCTTAGCTCTTGCCGGTTAGAGACAGATGCAATACGCTGGATTCCTCGAAGATGCAGAAATGAAAAAACAAACAGGAAGCTTACCAGCGAACAATTGAGGTCATTGACGCATTCCCAAACTGTTTGAGAATGTACGTCGATTAGTGGGTGTGAGTTCGTTATGCATGTCATAGAACATGACGTATAATCTCTGGTATGTGAATTGGCAGAGGAATTGGACGACCAACTGTCAAAGTGGACATGGTGTTTCCGGTGTAGAAGAGGTTTTTGCAGGTCCGTCGGACAAGGTAAAATAAAGTGGAAAACTTTAGAAAAGTTAACATTTGAAGCGAAAATTACTTCAGTTCTAGAGAAAGGGAAGTCCGATGTGACAAACATTTTATTGACGAACTTTAATATTTAATGGAGTGATAACTATGGTCTCTTTATTGCAGATAGATTTTAAGTGTCCATATAGAAAAATGGGTTATTCTCTAGACGTTTTTTTGACTGATTAACTATGAATGTTTGGACAGAAAGAGGAAAGGGGGTACTTACATAAATATGATTTTGGGAAGAATATGATAGTTTAACTTTTTTTTTATTTTTGGTCATTTTTAACTCATTTTATTCTATTTTCATGTAAGCTAATTTTGGGAAATAAAAAGTATATTTTTATAACAGCGGAAGTTTATATTAGCCTAGTTTGATACTTTGATTTTCAGCTAACTTCAGAGATGGCATTCAACATGAAAAGGTAAGCCTCGTTACCAGTTAGGAGTTTTTTCATTTGTGTAACCGAGTGTCATTCAGACCTCGTAATATATACGAGTATATATATATATATATATATATATATATATATATATATATATATATATATATATATATATATATATATATATATATATAGGAGGTTCCTGGGTAGGTTGTATAAATTCCTTCGAGATGTGTCTATGGCCCATGATGACCACCATCCAGCCAGCTTAAATAGACATGCCTGACTTAAGACCTAGAGCTCAGGGTACAACCACCTGCTGCCCTGCAGATGCCACTTCTTCCGGCGAAGTCTAGACTCGAGAGCCACAGTCGAGAAGTTTCCTGGCTGTAGGATAAATGATTGGGTTAAGGTGTTCAGTGCTTTGTCTATCCATCCTCAAACTTGGATAGTACCTGGTGGATATCTCAAGCTAAACACTTTTATTCATTAGCAAGAGTCACTGGCTTTTGTCAGCTTAGTATTACATATAAGGTATTAGCTGTATATGCTCGTGAGTCCTCCATGGATCCTTTCACATTGTTGGATTGGTAAAACTAAGAAATAAGTCGCCCTCACAAACATCTCAGGTTGCCAGGAATCTCCTGATTAAATTGAAAATAGGAAACTAGATGTGAGAACCCAGAAACAAATCAGGAAGAAGTAACAGGTAGCAAATAGATTCAAGAGCTATGGACTAAAAAGAACATCCATAAATACACTTGAAAATCTCCAGAGGTGGCAGTAACAGAAACCAGACAGAACTATGATGTGATCTGAATGAGATAAGCTTAATTTAGAAGCACTCAACAAAAATCTTTTTAAAACATTTAGATTTGATACAAGAATCTTCTTGAAGATGAACATCGGCTGGCTTTTGCAAGTCAATTGTAACATAGGTTTAAAGCTCTAGATGCTATATCTGATGAGATACAACAGCTAGTAAGGACTGAACTTACTTTGGGAATGCGTAGCAATATGACGCAAAAAAACCAAAATGTTTTGGGATATACACTAATCCAACAAATTTTGGATATCGGATGAAACAAGAAAAATAATAAAGGATACACAAAACAAAAGGTGGTAAAATTTCATCAGAAAAATGAAGGACTTGAAGCAAAATGTCTATAAAATGAAGTTAATTCCATTTCAAGGAGAGAAAATAAAAAGCTTATGGGAAATCGGGCAGATGATAACAAGCCTTTGTATTCAGAGCGGCGTTGGTGCTAGGGTAACCCACTGAATATCAATGAACTCTGTGGATACAGGAAAAAAAATTAAATAAAAAAGGAAAACACGTATCAACAGGGTGCAGGGCAACAGGCAGATGATTATTTTAGAGGAAAAAGGACCATAATGAAGAACGGAGCAAGTTCTATGAGATCACAAATAAAAGCTATGATGGATAGATAAGAGGATAAAAGAGGTCAAAAATGTACTTAGGAATGAATGGCAATGATGGGATCACTGCAGGGATGATTTTATCTGAAACTTAAGGAAACTATGTACATTAACTAGGCTGTTTTACGGAATATGGAATGAAGAAACAAAGCCTAATGGTGTCATTCAGTTTCAGATAAATATAATGCTAGAACTTTGCAGACTGAGAATACACATGTTATGCACTTCTAATCATCAAAACCACACAAGTATTACAAAGCGTGCTTCATACATTTAAAGAAATAGTAACACGGTAAATCTAAGAACATCGATAAGGAGGAAAAAATATTCTCAAAAGAATGAAATAACACTGGATAGAGAAAGGATTAATGAAGTTGAATCTTTCATATATTAAGGAACAAAGATATTCAATACAGGTCCTCTTGAGTTGGAATTTAGTGAAAGACTAGAAGATTAAAATCAAGCAGTAGGCACACTGAATAAGATTTAGGAATGAAATAGCATTAATTTGCATATAAAAGTAAGAGTATATATTAGTTCCTTATGATCAGTAACGTATTTGGGAAGAAATCATGGTATGACAATGTAATTACATAGAAAACATAAAGCTTCAAACAGAAAAATAGTCGAATATTAGATCAGAGTGAGAAATGACCTTACAAGGCTAATTACAGAAGTTTGTAGAATAAAGATAATGGTTGGGGACGAAGACCTACCTGGATAAAAGAACTGAAAATCAATGAGTGAAGATATATATGGTTTATAAAGGAAGGAAAATAACACTCGAATGAAACATACTACGTGATATAGAAAGAAAGTTCTTCTACTTACAAATCCTCTTCGGTTAAATTCCATCTTTAGTCTGGACTACAGTAATATGATAGGTAGTGTTGCAATAACTCAATTAATGACTTACTTTAGTAATTCATGTACAGTTGAATACCCGTATGGTTCTGGAATTAACATATGTATTAAACTATTTTTCATGATAACTTTATTTAGCTAAATCAAACGTTTCGTAATCGTAGAATTGTAGATGAACTCGAGTCAATGACTGAGTTACTACATCGTCTAAACGAAAAAGAGGAGAAAATAACTTACCATATACAAAGAAGAAGGAGAAAAAAACTTATCATGTACAAAGAAAAAGAGGAGAAAAACTTACCATATACATAAAGGTATTCCCCAGGCATACAACATATAGAAAATTTCAGGGTACGTCTTCGATTGCTGGTACTTCGTAAGTTTCCTAAAGATAAATAAAATAAAATAAATTAAAATAAAGGAGAAACTATGCAAATATAGGTTTTAAAAGGAAATGACAATGTCTTGCATTCTTGATATATTATTAGCCACAGAAACCATTGCAATTTTGCTTAAACTTAATTATTTAAGACTGTTGAACACAACTTTATAATCATAAAAACCAAACACTCAATTCCAGTAATCACATTTCAAAAGGGTGTTATAATTTCGCGGTTATTCATAATATGTCCTACTAAATGCAAGAAAAATGAATTAATTATTATTGATCGTTAATGTTTGCATCATTTTCTCTCTACATTTTGAAACATGAAGGTTCCTGGTAAACTTAGAATTGAATCAATGTAAGACTGATGAAAATTTAACACCACTTGATGAGTGTATATAAAGGATCGGTATTGATCGGGATAATTTGTTAGTAAATTTGTTACTAACTACTTAAATCCATTTGTGGAGTTGCGTATCTTTACTACGTACCCTGCACTGAAAAATATAAATTATTTTGGCTGTTTGGAATAATGAATGTAGCACGGTATTTGGATCCTTGGTGTTCAATGAATTCGTGACTCGAACACTGAAATCTTATTGAATATATTACCACACCCTTAACCGTAAATGGATATTCAAAGACAGTAAGGCCTAAAACACAAGCGAATATTTTTGTCAAAATCTAACTATCCATGCACTTTTAAAGGGCCTTAATCACTGGAACAACGTTTATATGATCGAATATTTTATGCTATTTTTTTACTGGCAATGTCTAAAAGGTTTTGACGACCGCAGACACCATAACAGTTCTAGAAATTGTTGAAATTGAGTCATTATTTAAATTCTGAGAGCACTTCAGAATATACAGGCAGTCCCTGGGTTACGACAGGGGTTCCGTTCTTAAGACGCGTCGTAACACGAAAATCGACGTCCGAAAAATGGCTTAAACTAATAAAAAGTTATAAAAACCTTACTTGTAATCCTTTGGTTACACTACATGTAGTTTCCTTAAGTTCTATGTACAACCTAGAGTTATATTTTCTTCAGAAAATGCTGGTTCTTGAAGGTAAAAACCTTATTGTATTCCTTAGGTTACAGTTACACTACATGTATAGTTTCCTGAAGTTTTATGTACAACCTGGAGTTATATTTTCATCAGAAAATGCTGGTTTTTGAAGGTAAAATATTATTGTAATCCTTTGGTTACACAACATGTATAGTTTCCAGAAGTTTGATGTACAACTTGGAGTTATATTTTCATCCAAAAATGGTGGTTCTGGAAGGTAAAAGTATACACAATTAGTACAAAATACTACACAAAGTCCTGAATGTAATATGTAAATTAGAGTATATCAAGAGTAAAAGAGTTAATGTATGTATAAATCCTTACTTTTAGTTTAAAGTTGGTGTGCTATGTAACCCTGGACAAAGTTTTATGTGGCCACATAGCCTACATCATTCAGGGGGTTCTGGGATTCTGGAATGTACAAAAAATTATGTAATTAAGTCCTCTATGCATAGTAAGTTACATACAGTATACCATACAGTGGTTTATAAGATATAACATGTATAAAACTTAGTTAATGTATGTATAATTCCTTACTTTTTGTTTAAAGTTGTCGTGCTATGTAACCCTGGACAAAGTTTTATGTGGCCACATAGCCTACATCATTCAGATGGTTCTAGGATTCTGGAATGTACAAAAAATTATGTAAGTAAGTCCTCTATGCATAGTAAGTTACATACAGTATACCATACAGTGGTTTATAAAATATAACATGTAGTATAAAACTTAGTTAATGTATGTATAATTCCTTACTTTTAGTTTAAAGTTGTTGTGCTATGTAAACCTGGACAAAGTTTTATGTGGCCACATAGCCTACATCATTCAGGGGGTTCTGGGATTCTGGAATGTACTAAAAATATTATGTAAGTAAGTCCTCTATGCATAATTGTTACATACAGTAATACCATACAGTGGTTTAGTATAAGATATGTACATATAGCATGTATAAAACTTAGTTAGAAATTCCTTACATACTTACCAACTTTGAGTGAGTCTCAAAGCTGTTAGCTAGGTTGTCTTAAACTAATAAAAAAAAGTTATAAAATCCTTACTTGTAATCCTTGGTTACACTACATGTACTTTCCTGAAGTTTTATGTACAACCTGGAGTTATATTTTCATCAGAAAATGGTGGTTCTGGAAGGTAATCCTTTGGTAGCTTCCTGAAGTTTGATGTACAACCTGGTTATATTTTCATCCAAAAATGTCGGTTCTGGAAGGTAAAAGTATACGCAATTAGTAGAAAATACTACACAAAGTCCTGAATGCAATACGTAAATTAGAGTATATCAAGAGTAAAAGAGTTAATGTATGTATAATTCCTTACTTTTAGTTTAAAGTTGTCGTGCTATGTAACCCTGGACAAAGTTTTATGTGGCCCCATCGCCTACATTATTCAGGGGGTTCTGGGATTCTGGAATGTACAAAAAATATTATGAAAGTCCACTATGCATAGTAATACCATACAGTGGTTTATAAGATATAACATGTATAAAACTTAGTTATAAGATATAACATGTATAAAACTTAGTTAGAAATTCCTTACATACTTACCAACTTTTAGTGAGTCTCAAAGCTGTTAGCTAGGTTGTGGGAGATGGAGATGGAGGTAGTATGCATTTGTAGGGAGCCTGCAATGATAAGGGTGAATTCCATACCTAACTTCAGTGTGCTTTATACAGATGACAGGCTAGGATGAGAGAGCTTGAAAAGATGATGGGCAGCCTGAAATGATATAGAATATTAAAGGACAGTATGTAACCACTTAAGTACAAAATGTACTGTTCCTTAATTAACAATTTAGTGCTGTATATGTACACATTAAAAACAATTGAGAATTCCTTACCTTTAGCGAAGTGAAGAGATGTAGGCTATGTAGAGGTCTGGTTTATGTAAGTCACAAAGTGCATGTCAGTCTGGAATGATAATTTACATATGATTAGTAAAGTAATACACTATGTATGTAGTATGCACATAGTTATTACATATGTATAATATAAACATTCATAAAAAAAAGTGTCTTTACCAAATGCTAGTGGTTGGCTTGCTAACTGGGATGGGCATATGGTAGATGAGAGTGGCTGGGCTATGGAGTGGGATGTGCAGGTGCTTGGGAGTCTGGAATGATAAAAAATAAAAATGATAGAGTATGTATTAACTACCACACATATATTATTACTGTTTGACATATGTACAATATAAAAAATGAAGAATTCTTTTACCTGATGGAGTTGGAGAGGTAATACTAGTCGTATCAACTGATTTTGGCTCTGAAGAGGCTACATCTAGATCTGGAAAGAATGATAGGGTACATAAATAAGGTGGATGTAGTATTTAGTGTACATATGTACAATTTTTATAAAATTTCTATTAGCAATTTATAAATCATTTTAAAAATTTGTTAAGGATTCCTTACCTGATGAATAAGGCGAGACATCCAAACCATGGAGAGGCTCAGGGTCATCTGGGTCATCGTCACTATCAAAGGGGTCTGGAATGATACAAAAATAAAAATATTAGGCTATGCAACATCAAACACATTGTAGTAGTGTATGTATGTCATAATGTAGTAAACAATTTCCAACATGAAAATGAGAAAAATGAAATTTCTTACCTGATGGAGGTGGACGGGCTGCTACAGAAGGTCCAGGTACAGGGGGATCTGGAATTGTCACCACTTCTGCAATAAAATACAAATGATGAAAATTAATGAAGTTACAATTTACTTTAACATTTAGTATACGTTACATTAAAAAATTAACACATTTTATATTACGGTATGTAAACAAAATAAATTAGTAAAAGAGTTCAGATTTCCTTACCAGGACTAGGAGTGGGAGTTGGTGGTACTGGAGACTTGTGAAAGAAAATGTCAAGCCTGGACTGCACACTTTTCTTCATCTGCTTCTCCTTCAGGGTCTCCTTGTAGAACGTCACCAAATCCATGATCCCTCTCCTGATTTTGTCAGACCTGGCAACGTTAGGGTTCTCTCCCTCAAAAAGAAGCCAAGGCTCTCTCCAGATGAGTAAAACCCTCTGACAAGCCTTTCACAGTTAATATCCTGGGTTTTGGCTCTGGTACCTCTAACTCCTCCTGAATCATCTGCTGCTCCAGCTCAAAGAGGTCCTCTGCTGACAATTCCCCTCCATGGGATGCCAGCAGCTCTGTAACATCAGCAGGTTCAAGATCTTGTTTCAGCCTCTTGCTTAGCCCTAGGATTTTCCTCATCACAGTCTCGACGTCTTCTGCCTGGTCAAAGCCTTCAAAACTGTGCACAAACTGTGGACACAGTTTCTTCAAGGCCCCATTTAAAGTGGTCGTCTTGACCTCGTCCCAAGCACTTGCAATATTCCTGACTGCATCAGCGATGTTGTAGCCCTTCGAAAACTGTTTCAAAGTCAACTCCTTGTTACCTTCGATGACCCTCAAAGCAGAGCGTATTGTCCTTCTAAGGTAGTATCCCTTAAAGTTAGCAATTACTCCCTGGTCCATCGGCTGTATCAGCGATGTGGTATTGGGTGGGAGGTACACCACCTTCACATTAGGGTGCATGTTGCTCAAATTTGAAGGGTGACCAGGGGCATTGTCTAAAACTAAAAGCACCTTAAAAGGCAGACCCTTCGAAGACATATACCGTTCCACTGCTGGCACGAAATGGTCATTGAACCAATCTTCGAAGACCATCAAGGTAACCCAAGCCTTCTTGTTAGACTTCCAAATCACAGGGAGTTGACTCTTGAAAATGCCCTTGAAAGCCCTCGGATTCTCGGCCAAATACACCAGCAAGGGCTTAAGTTTCAAATCGCCACTTGCATTGGCCCCAAACAGCAAAGTCAGTCCGGCTCCCTTTAAACCAGCTATATGGCCCAGGTGCTTGAAACTGTTCCTTCCCTCCTTGGAAAGGTACGTACGGTTGGACATTCTTTTCCAAAAAATAAGCCAGTCTCATCTACATTAAAAACTTGGTCAGCCGTGTAACCACCATCCTTAATTATTTCAGCCAAACCACTAGGAAAACTTTCTGCTGCTTCACTATCAGCACTAGCAGCTTCACCTTACAGCTTCACATTATGCAAATTTGCACGAGCCTTAAAACGGTTAAACCAACTTCTACTCGCGGAAAATTCACCACCAGCACTGCCTTCTCCAAATTTTTTCACTACTGCCTCATGCAGCTCTCTAGCCTTCTCCTGGATCACACTTAAGCTCACCGGAACACATCGCTGGTTCTGGTCCTCCAGCCAGATCATCAGCAACATCTCCATTTCCACAATGCTCTGGCTACGTTGCTTCTTGTTGATCACCGTTGACTTCATCGGTGCAGCATCCTTAACGTGCTTGAGAATGCATTCCTTATCCCTCACTATGGTTACCACTGTCGTCCTGCTCAGGCCCAAAGCACCACCTATCTCGGTGTTGGTCTCTCCCTTCTCAGACGTCGTATTTTACCTCCATGGTGATGACCTTTCTCTTCTTGGATGAACTATCATCGGAGGAAGTACTCTGCCGTTTGGGAGCCATAGTAAAGGCACGAAAAATGCAAAAAATTCAGCAACATAGCAAGACACAACCTAGCAAAATGAAGGCAAGCACGCGATTGAAGTAGCGTTGTTTGGTATTGTTGCGCTCCATAGCGTCCTCGACCCTGCTAGGTCGTTGTTCGGTCAATTTACCATACAGTAAATTGTGTAAATTAATTTTTGCGCCCTCCGCTCAGAAACTAGTTCTGCGTATGAGGTATCGTTAAAAAGCATAAAAAACCGTCGTAACCTTGGAATTTGCGTTGTAATCTAACCAGAAACTTAGTTTTGTTATTATTACTGGAAACAAGCAAAGATTTTTTCATTATTTGTGCTTTTGGATACTGTTATAAACTTTGTGCATCGTAAGCTAGTATTCATTCGCTCGGAAACTAGTTCCGCATATGAGGCGTCACTAAAAAAATTCGAAAAATACGACATAAAAAGTGTCGAAAATCATCATAACCACAACATTTTTGTTGTAATCTAACCAGAAACTTATTTTTATTAATATACTTGCTAAACTATAAAGGATTTTTATATATAGTATGCGTTTTTTAAAAGCGTCGTTAACTCGGAGCGTCGGAAGCGTCAGCGTAGTAACGTCGGAACAAACGTCGTAACCCGGGGCGGATTTTTCAATGAATATTTAAGAAAACGCGCCGTAACCTCGGAACGTCGTAAGCCGGAGCCATCGTAACCCGGGGACTGCCTATAATCTGTAAAACGAGGATGTCAACGTTTTCTTTATTTTGCATATCACAGAGTATAGTGGATTTTGAAAGCATTTAACTATTACAGGCCATGTAATACCAAGCACTACAGACCTCTCACCTTCCTCTTTCATAAAATACTAAAGTGAATTCTTATGATCCTTGATGGATAAAATCAAACCTCCAGCTTACTAGGAACACTACATTCCTAACCTAATGTAAATAAAAAAGTGCTAAAATCTACGGATAAACAAAGCATTTTTTCACCAACGATCATTTGAATAAATATGCTATATTTAATTACAAATAATTTTTCTGTACTGTTTAACATTCACGTTATTTATTTCTTTACTTTTATCATTGTAATAATTAAATCATAACTATCCTACCCTTTATCAGACCTTTTTAGTCTCCCATTGTTCTTTACTACCCCCACCCTACCAACAAAGCAACAAGACCAAAACAAATAAAAATACAAGAAGAATAAAAATGTAAGACAAAAACAAATTGTGGTTTATCTCAAGGTTTATAGCTAGCGAATTCTAGGTCTTTTGAATTTAAATACTATGGACATATTTTTTAAATCCGGTTTTTTTAAGTTTTCCCGTCTAACACAAGCCTAAGAATCTAGAAATACAACTCCACGAAGAGCCCATTATATCACTGTTCAACATCAGCTGAAATAGTTATCATTTATATACGTAAACGGGACAGTCAGAACAGTCATACCTGGACAAAATGGACAGTCAGCATAGTAATCTTGCATATTTGATACAATCAGCAAAGTAATATTTGGATAAAAGGACAGTCAGCATAGTAATATCTGGATAAAATGGACAGTCAACACAGTAGTACCTTGAAAAATGGGACAGTCTGGACTGCAAAGTTTGGATAAAAGGGACGGTCAGTATAAGGCGGTGCCGGAAAATTTTTCTGAGTTCTCCAGAGTTGTCCCAAGCAGCATTGGGTTGGTCAGCAGTCTATATATATATGTATATATATATATATATATATATATTCTGCATAATTCATTTCACTAAATTATAATATATGAATAGATTTGCAGCTAACGTCTGAGAATATGTATGCATATATATAATATATATATAATATATATATAAATATATATAATATATATAATAATAGATATATCTATATATATATATATATATATATATATATATATATATATATATAATATGATAGTACATATATATATACATATATATATATATATATATATATATATATATATTATATATAATATATATATATATATATATTATATATATATATATATATATATATATATATATATATATATATATATCTATATATTCTATATATATATATATATATATATATATATATATATAATATAGATATATATAGATATAATATATATATATATATATATATATATATATATATATATATTATATATATATATATATTATATATATGATATATCATATATATATATACTGGGGTGTTTCGAAATTAGAGCCCTCCCCCTTCCACAGAACAAATAAAAAGTTATGAAGTTTTCCACTATAGCCTATCTCCAAGTGTATTATCTTAAGTTTCTATTAAGCTATTTTTTTATTTTACATTTCTTGTATTTCCAGACTGTGTGACGGAGTTAGATACACCCATGGCTAATGACTCGTAGGAAATCAGATGGATTGACCGAATCCGGGCTATAACCTTCATAGAGGCCAGGGATGCTGGCACATCCTTAATTTCACGTCCTGGATAGCTACATACATTAAAAGAGTTGAATCCTTTGTTAAAAGAAACTGGAACAAAAATCCATATGACTGCCATCATGAAAAGAGTGAGAATCTTGGAAGGGCTGAAGTCCTTCTCAGGAGTCAAAAGACATCATAGCTGAGGCCGTGGGTAGACCAAGAAAGTCTTTACATAAATTTGTGCTTGAACTAGAAACAAAAAGGGGAAAGAAGAGAAGTTATAGTGCTCTATATCGTGAATTGAATAAATCTGGTATCAAGCCATTTCATGTTATCAGCAATCCCAACATCACTCAGCAACAGTGAGAAGACCGTACATGGTTGTGTGGTTCACTTCTTAAGGATTGGGATGAAGCTGACTTTCTCCATGTTGCCGCATCAGATGAATTCTTCATTTACAAAGTCAGGAAGCCAAATCATAAAAATGACATCCTTTGGGCTGCAAAGTTGGATGATATCAGCGATGACATGCACTATCGCCAAGTTGTGAAATTTCCTGAATGTTTGGGAATTTTTCTTTGTTACACAGCCAAACAGTTAATATGGGTCATCAAAGAAAAAGGACAGTCATGGAATGGTGAATACTTCAGAGAAACTGTACTTACTGGATATGTATTTCCTTTCCTCAAAGATCTTGAAAATGGGTTATCTGCTGAAGAAGTAATATTTTTGCATTATAAGGCACCATGTTTCAAGGATCTTCAGACACAGGAGCTGCTTCAAAACAATGGTATCGATTTCTTCTCGTCGAGTGAATTTCCAGGTAGCTCCCCTGACCTTATGTGTGTGAAAAGATTGGTAGTATATTAAAGGATCGTACTGAAGTGAGCACAGTGAACTATGATGGTATACCAAGCCTCAACGACCTGCGAAGAGAGATGACCGAAGTGCTGAGGGAAATGGAGTTTGAGTCACAGCTTTTTTGCGATTTGCTGAAATCATACCCCTCAAGAATGTAGGCTGTGGTACAGACACATGGAGGCCCCACAAAATATTAAATACTCAGAATATATATATATATATATATATATATATATATATATATATATATTATATATATAATTCATTCACTAACTTATAATGTATGAATAGATTTGTAGTTTCTAACGTCTTTGAAATATATATGAATATATATGTATAAATATATATACATACATACATACATACATACATACATACTACTACCATACATATATATGTGTATATATATATATATATATATATTAATATATATATATATATATATATATCTACATATATATGTATGTATGTATGTTAATGTATGTATGTATGTATGTAGTATGTATGTATGTCTGTATGTATGTATGATATATATTTATAACATATATATTCATATACAATACATACATACATACAACATATATATTGTATATATTATATATATAAATTTATATATTATAATATATTATAATATATATATATATATATATATATATACATATATAATGTATGTATGTATGTATGTAGTATGTATGTATGTAATATATATATTTATAACTATAGATTTACTTCATATATATTTTCAGACGTTAGCTACAAATCTATTCATACATTATAAGTTAGTGAATGAATTATGCTGAATACGCCACGTAATTGTTTCAAACCTAGCTTCCCTCATTCACCAGACTTTGAGTTGACATGCGACAAAAAGAACTACATACTAACCAGTTTTGAAAAATGCTTAAAATGCTGCACTGGGACGACAACTCCTTCATAAGGTTGACACTTCCCATTCACATAGACTTCCATCCCTTGACAATAGCATTTCACAACGGTTTTTGGTACACTCGCACGTCGTATATTCGGACAGATGGTAGTTGGATGGTCGGCGGCCAATTCAGTAGAAGCCTCATGACTGAAGGGAGTCGATACTATACCCGATTTTAAATCGGAATTGTTTTTGCTCACTTGGTTATCGTCCTTGGACCAAACTGTCGTCTCGGGATGGGATTCGTTGGAAAGGTCATTCTCGGCCAGGAAGTCGTCAGCACTGACCCTACCTTCTGTCAAGTTCTCAGGCTTGAGGGCACTTGCTGAGAGATTGTGATGCCCGTTGGTGCTTGAGTGTATCGGTGGGATCACGGTAAGCATAAATATCACGAATACCACAATGGTATCTATATTCACAATCCTCGACATGCTTGACATATTCGACAAATTTTAAGGCACTTTAATACATCATCTGTACATTGAATCACTGATCAGAAAAGAGGAATGGTAATTCGGGTACGAAAATTCCAGAAAGCACAGTTTGCTTGATGTATTTCCTTTCAGCTCCAGCGTAACTTACCAACTGGATATATCTGAGCAGACAATGCAAAGCAAGTCCGACAGCTTTATTCGTGGGCGGAGCTAAGCATACCGGTTTGACCTCGAGTTGCCGACTCTCATCCTCATCTTGGGTATACCTTTGGGAAATGAAGGACTAATAACCAAATAGATCAGGGAAATGGTTACATGTTTGCGTAATTTTTCTTGAATTTAATATATCATTAAAATGAAAATAGATGCATGTCAACAGACGTATACAGCCATTCCGTGTCACCTTGTACTACTGTTCGCCAGAAGGCAAGTCGTGAAGAGCATAGATATATTCTTTTCTGAAAAAAGAATTAGTATGCACTGCGTTGCTTCACTCTCTCTCTCTCTCTCTCTCTCTCTCTCTTGGCCTATTCTTCCTCATCAAAAACTGCGTCTCTCCGTTATATACACTGGACACAAACACACACACATATACATACATACATACATACATACATACATACATATACTACATATATATATATATATATATATATATATATATTATATATATATATTGCCTAGTTTCCCGCTTTCGTTAACTCTTTGAATATGTTCTTCACTGGGAAGGCAATATCCTAACTTCAAAATGTAAAGTCTATCAAGTTTTGAGATTGAACAGTACTTCAGAAAAGTTATGAAAAATACTAAGTAAAAGATGCGCTATGCTTCCTACATAATCATTTTATCTATGTATTCACAACCACACACATATAGAACAAATTATGCCTATATATATATATATATATATATATATATATATATATATATATATATATATGTGTGTGTGTGTGTGTGTGTGTGTGTGTGTTGTGTGCAGTACTTATTTGTGTATGTATGTCAAAATTTTCCTGCTTCCCTGGTGCCTCCTCATCTGACTCCATGTCCTTGGGAACTCGTTTCACCAAGACAGGTAGAGTTGCCAAATTGCAACAGAAACTTCGGTGACGGCAACATCTATTGCTTGTACTTGAATGATATGTTTTGATTCAGGGTAGTTTTCAGTTTTTATTACTCTACTTCTTTCAGCTTCTGGTAAGTTACGAATAAGTTTTCCATGTTTCTGTAGTGAAGTCTTCTGCTTTTCGTGACGTTTCCAGTATACTAGCATTGTTTAAACCCATCTGTGAGCTATATTATTTTTTCTCTGCTTTGTGTTGTAAATATTTCAGTTTCTTGTAACTATTTATTTTCCGTATTGCACATATTCCCGTTCACTCTACTACCTTTCATACATTTGCAGTTAGTTATATTACTTCTTCTAAGGTACCAAACAAAAACTTCTTTCCGTTTCCTTCTGAAGATTGAAAAAGAAGCCCACAAAATTACTGTGTATAACGTGTTTACTCATAAGTATTTACATTTTATTTTACTCAACACTCGAGTACTTTCAGGGCATATCTGTGGCCCCTTTTCAAGAGATGTGTAGATTGTCAGCCTACACATCTCTTGAAAAAGGGCCACAGATAGGGCCTGAAAGTACTCGAGTGTTGAGTAAAAGAAAATGTAAATATTTATAAGTAAACACGTTATACACAGTAATTCTTTCGGTTTCTTTTTCAAACTTCTTTTAATGTTACAGTTTGCAAATCACTTTACTCGGCATTTCTCTCGCTCGTCGTGGAAGTTCAGACCTTTGCATTCTACCTTCCATTTCCTACTATCGAACACGTCCATCCATTCTCCGGCTTTTTTTCCCATTTTCCTATTCAAATACACAAATACCTACCTATGTGCAGAGCAAAACTTCGTTGCATAGCCGTTTTATTTTTGGGTGGCCGGAGCTCTTTGTCTTTTTTTGGTGACGTTTTTTGCTCTTTATTTACCCATCGGTCAGATGGTCTTTACTAATCTCTTGCATTCCACCTTATTTCTAGAGTTACTTTAGTCCTTTCTTAGTTTTATTGTGTCTCTATCCTTGGCCTTATGGCGATTTGTTACTATTTTCACATTTGAGTTCTTACATTTTTTTAGGGATTGTATTTGTCTGGTTGAAGAATGCATCTGAATCTTTCAGTTATATTGTATTGAACTGAATTAGATTGAATATAGAAGTTAGGCTAAAGGCCAAGCACTGGCACCTATGAGGTCATTCTGCGCTGAAACGGAAATTAACAGTAAGAGGTGTGAAAGGTGTACCGAGAGAAACTTCGCAGTTGCACTATAAATCAATTGTTAGGAAAGGTTGGAAAGTAAGACGGAAGAAAGAGCATTTGAAAGGAGGTAAAGTAATAGGAACGGAAGGGGTTACAGGTAAGGGACGAAGGCACGCTGCAAAGAGTCTTAAGTAATGCCTACAGTGCACCGCATGAGGTGCACTGATGACACTACCCTCCTACGGGGCTGAATCTTTCAAGTTTTGATATGCTTGGTCTGATTATTTTATTGTTTTTGCCTGAGAAACCCGACTTTTTAATATCAGATATGGAGCAGACCATAATAGTATATTATGGTGCCGTTTCCAACAGAAGCATTAGTATTTTCTATCTGTATTTCCCTAAACTTTCAAAGCGTTGCTGTTTTAATTAATAGCGTTGCCAATTAGCTTCCTTAAATATTACGCTTAGTTTCCTATTCCTATTCACTTCTATCCGTCTGCTCAGTTCAAGGTCAAACTTGTGTTTGAAATGTTTTGTTTCCTTTTCTCTACCTTATCATTATCAACAGCGTCAGTAAGGTATCTGGATATATCGGGGAAGTTCAGTGGTATATATCAGAAGAAAGCTGGTGCTAAGAAAAATCACTAGTGTAAAGTCTGATTTTATGAGGGAGGTTTCACATTCTTCTATAATAATAGGTGTTCGTTCCACATAATAAAGGAGTCATCAACGTGACGTCACCAACACGTCTTTTCCAAACAATAACACTGCTGGTGGGTAAAAAGCCATTTCCCCTCTTCTTCCTTATCAAAAGAATGTTGATCATTCAAGTTAATCTGCGCCTTATTTATAAGCAATGGTTCAACCGTGTGTTGTTGAAGGGTGCACAAATAGGTGGGGAAAGGGAAGTTATGTATCCTGGCATCGTATTCCCAGCGAAAGTGACAAGGAAAGGAGAAATATGTGGCTGATAGCCATTACCTGTCCAACTCATACAAAGCTTGAAAAAATTCAGATGAAAGAGAGCAGTGGGACAGAGCACTTCGTAAACTGGTTCAAATTACTCAGGAGGTACAAGGTAGAGCACTTACTCATTAAATGAGTAATATTATAACAAAGTTCATAAAAACCACAACCTAGTCCCGCCATGTCTACCCTACCAATTTGAAACGTTTGCCAACCATTGCCGAGAGCGACGTTTCGATAATATTTTCGTGCTACCACCAACACATAGACAGAAGTTTTCACCCATACGTATCTAATTCGTGCCAGCTTTCAATTGAAAGTTGGTCTTTATGAAAATATATAATCTTAGACAAAATATTAGAGCATAAAAGCATTTGTGTTTTGAAATATTCAGATTTACATATTTTCGTTGCCATCTTTTCGGAAGATCAAAATGCAGGCGATTTCACTACATAGAAAATTTTAAAAGTTATTATTCTACAACATTCCTATATATTTATTAATTGTGTATTGAAATATACCAACAATAAATACAAAAGATTATGATTCCATGTTTTTAGAGTAAAAAATAACGATAGACTTCCCCAAGAGCAACAGTTGGGATTCACAGAAAATGGGTCGAGATAAAGTACCATCAACTTCATGAACTTCTGACCCTTTCACTATCAAGAGTAGCGACGGACTGGCCATTTGGAGAAAGGGACTTTTCCCCTTGGGCCGGTGGTTAAAAGGGGCTTGTGGGCCGGTCTGTAGTAAAACAAAATTATAAATAAATAAAAAAAATAAAAAATAAAAATAAAAAAATGATAGTAAGAATCCTTTAAAAATCTGAAGAATAAGGGAACAAAGAGAATAGAATTGGATAAAAAATACAGAAAGAGAGAGAGAGAGAGAGAGAGAGAGAGAGAGAGAGAGAGAGAGAGAGAGAGAGAGAGAGAGAGAGAGAGAGAGAGAGAGAGAGAGGGACATGAATCTCATCGCCAGCACACCTTAATGCAGCCATTGCAAGAGAGTAATCTTGAAATGTCCCTATAAATGGTTGTTCCGATAATCTTATCAACAGTTTCTGTAAGCTATCGTTCATTAACCATCAGCCAGTATACAATATGCCATCTTTTCCATTTCATTATTGCTAACTGGTTGGGCAACACAGTCAGAGTTCTATGATTATACAGACACATAAATATATAGTATAGATTACTACAATATAAAAACACTGTTCAGTAGGGAAACTGTAATAATGGAAACTGAACACATGATAACATTCTATTGTTACGTCGAATATATGATCAAGCCGCTCAACACAGTGCCGTATTGCAATGTTCTTTTGCGTTCTAGGCTTCTGGCTATACTGCTAGCGAAAGATTACACACATCACACAGGCAGCAAGACGCTACTCAATCGGTATTCCTTGTATGTTATTTTCTCGTGGCTATTATTTTGCAAATTAAGAAAAATCTTTTGTTTCATTGGAAACTTTGGCAAGCCTGATTATGCCCTATACACAGATGTTCTGCTAACTTTGGCTACCATACAAGAACATGAAAATATGAAATCAGATGTTGCAGCAAAGCCAAAGTATACATTGAATCGCTACTCAGATATTAAACCATACTGACTGCTCAAATATTTCTTCGTATATTTGAGCAGACTACTCCCCTTTCGAAATATTTGCAAACAAACAGAATGGATATTCTCTCTGCGTATAGAATGGTTGCTACTACTAAAGAGAGTCTGGATAAAATAAACAGAGATATTGGAGGTATTAAGGTGGCTGCAGATAATTTTGTTTGTTGGGCTAATGAACAGCTAGAAGATGAAGAGAACGCAGATTTGGAGTTGGAGGTGCAGACAGAATTGCCACTGAAAGAGTTAGAAAGAAGAAAAAGATGCCTGGCGAGAAGGCTTATGATGAAAGGCTGAATGACGCAGAGAGGGCTTATGAAGTTGAGGTATATAATCCAATATTGGACAAAGTCACACAGAACCTCAGTGATCGATTTCTTTCTCATGGGACTCTTTGCAACGATTTATCGATTCTACACCCAAGAGATTTTGAGCAGCTGAAGAACAGTAATACTGAAAAGTATGAGTCTTTATTTAAAGAACTAAGTAAGCCATTGCTTAAGTTCGACAGCCGGGAAATATCTGAAAACTTGAAGTTGGAATTAAGGAGTCTAGCTACACACAGGGAAAAATTTAAAAATGCACCCTTGGAAGACTACGCAGTTGAAGATGTGAATGATGAGGATGAACAAAAGTCTTATTTAAATGAAGACACTCATGAGACAATTGCAACGAAATGTTCATCATGTAAGAATTGTCCAGTCTGCTGTCACCAGATACTCTGTAGGTACAACTTAACTGATGCCTAACATATAATTGGTCTAGCTTACAAGTATCTCCTGACCTTGTCAGTTACTCACGTTTCCTGTGAGAGAAATTTTTCTACCTTGAAATTCATAAAAAATCGTCTAAGAAGCAGACTCTCACAGGACCACCTCCAGGAGTTTATGCTATTGACAGAAGAGAGGGATATATTAATGTCACTCGACAATGATTAAATAATTGACAAAGTTGCATCCAAGAGTGAACTATTAAAGAAAATTTTGATAATCTAGAATAAAAGTAATTCTCTAGTTATGCCTCCATGTGTTTTATTTTCCCAGGGCCGTTTATCCGACCCATCACATATATATATATATATATATATATATATATATATATATATATATATATATATATATATATAGTATATATATTATATATGTGTGTGTGTGTGTGTATTTCTAATCAAATGTATACTTTCATTTCAAAATATACCTCCCCACTTCTATTTAGCTCCATCTTCCAGTGGGCCGGTCAACATCAAGTCCTGGGCCGAAATTTAGTCCCAGTCCGTCCCTGATCAAGAGTGTCGTGCCATAGACATCCTGCCCTCAAGTGAAAGTTGTTTGAAACTACTGGATTCTAAAACTTTATGGAAACCACAATAATATTTAATTTTATTAAAATGTTTATTGTTGCCTTGGAATGTGTGTTTTTTTTTTCGTACGGTAAGTAAAGTTAACAGATTGAAAAATTTAAAACATAACCAGCTTTAGATTTTTTTTTTTTCACATTTTGAGAAACTATAATTCAGCACTACATGAGAATGCATATACAATGCAATAAGCAAGAAAGAAACTTTGCCCAGCCGTACATGTACAGTGTGCACAAAACACTTGACAAAGTTAAATTAGGTGAGAGCGTCGTATGCTATTGTTCTCTTTTACCCACCAGGGTACTACGCATGCGCCAGATATGCCTCATTGTTTACAAACATTAATCTCTCCCATAGGATGTCATTTTTGCCTCCTTGTTGTTGTATATGCGTAGGGTTACCATTTATTTGAGATGTGAAAGAGAGGACACCCGCATACATTAACAAATACATATATGCTATGTATAAGCATAACCCTAATATATATATATATATATATATATATATATATATATATATATATATATATATATATATATATATATAATTTCTGTAATGATATTATGGTGGTCCAAGAGAAATTGCAGTTTTGGTCTATTAATGCTTTCAAAGATTTGTTAACTATATATCAAGCATAAAAGTGGGTTTACATCTATTTAAGACTATCCTGCCTTTATTAGGTTTAACAGAGATTTACCTTTTCTTCTCAAGCAACGAAAGGGACGTGCCTTGAGATACAGATACTTATAGAAAGCGTCTGATATTTGCTACTGAATGACAAATGCCATTACTGAACAGTTGTTATGATACTGCTTCCCTTGTTTCTTGTAATTCTGACTGCATTGCTGACTTCGTGTGACGAGTAATTTCTCGTAGGGTGTTGATTGTTTCCTAGTTTGGTTCCACACTACGATAAAACATGACGTAATTGCACATCCAACAGCTTATTGCACACTCATCGCTGACAGGTTGAATAAGTCAACGACTTGCCGGTCGTTCCACCTATTGCCTCATGTGGTCATCGGCATTTGCTAAAGGTTCAATCGCTGTCGTTGACATGATTTCATCCTTTATGTGATATATAAACAATAGGTTACTGACATGGTTATGACTTGCTTTACTGTAGTTGGAGGCATGCTATTATGGTAGAGAGAGTTTGATGCCTCTGAACCAGACTTTCGCCACCCACGAGCTGGTGTTGTTGAATTTGGTCATGTGTTAACTGGAAACCGACTTGTTTGTAGGTCATTCACCATATTAGTTGTCCTTCGAGAACCCGCGAAATGTTCAGCGGTGATCTCCCCTTTTGTTCTCGCAATGAACACCGCTTTCGTTTTTATATTTTAATGCAAAGTGACTGGCTTCATTGCTTCGAATTTTCCCCCACAATTCCACAGATGAGCATAGTTTTCGATTGCCACCTAGAGGATCCTATCCATTGCTCCTGTAATTATTGATGGTAAGTTTTCTAGCTTGTTTTGGCTGGTTTGGTGATTGAGCACTCAAGTGTTCTGATTAGATATTATTATGGTCGGTTGCTTTAATAGTTCCTGCATTATGGTGTATTGCTTTGTATTGAATCCCTAGAATTCAACGCGAGATTATTTTTATTTATGGCCTCAGTTTTTTTTTCTGGACTCAGGATGGTAACAAGTTTATGGGTAACATCAGTGGTGTTCAGTTGCTGAGAATTATTTTCATATTTTCAGCATTTTTAGGGTTATGTTTGCTTTCTTTGTTATTTGGATAGTTGGCGTGCTTCCACAGAACAGTAAAAAAATTTATAAACAAGAATCGGTAACTTATCGCACTCATATCACAAACGGGTTGTTAAACATTCATCTACTGTAAGTGGGGAGCGAACCTCCGACAAATGCTGTGTAATCGTACTCGTAAGTCTCGCATGAAGCACTGGTTAGGATATACCAGTGTTAACTCACCTCGTGGGGGCTAGTACCGTCTATGCACCTCATACGGTGCAATGTACGCATTATCTAAGGTTCGTTGCAGCGTCCCTTCGGCCCCCAGCTGGCAACTACTGTCATTACTTTTACTGTACCTCCTTTCATATTATCTTTCTTCCTTCTTACTTTCCACCCTTTCCTAACAACTGATTAACAGTGCAACTGCGAGGCTTTCCTCCTGTTACACCTTTCAAGCCTTCAGCAATTGAATGGCCTTAGTGGCCACAGTGCTTGGCACTATGCCTAAAACCTATAAATCAATCAGTCAACCAGCGTTAACTCTTGCGATGCAGTGAGTTGCCGTCACGCGTTTATTGGACACACCCTTACCTACACATAAATAGGTCGCCTTTTATAAAGTCACAATTTTGGCAAGGAAATAAAAGTCACATTAATTTATGGAAAGAGATACAATATTTCTTGAGGGTCATTATCTTTATCATATTTACTCTTTTGTTTATATTTATACGGAAATCCCCAAATGGTTTTTACTAGACACACTGCAAAGGTGGGTGAATACCGGGTTTAAAAAAAGAATTTCCAACGGGCTTTTACTGAACACGCCGCAACAGTGGATGATACATAAGGGGTTAAAACCCTTGGGGTCGCTACCTAGAAAAGATTATTTTGACTTATTTTCTGTGACTTTTTCACCTGGATTACATGATCACATTATCTATTTCCTTTATATATATATATATATATATATATATCGATATATATATATATATCTATATATATATATATATATATATATATATATATATATATATATCTATATATATATATATATATATATTATATACCTATGTGTGTGTTTGATGTATGTTTATGTTTGTATAAAAGATAGAAATCCTATAGACGAATAACTGAGCAAAATTCCTGATGTGACATTATATACCTTGTTTAGACAAATTTAGCAGCAGAGGGCTTCACATAGAAAAATTATTATGGAAAGGGTAATCATCGACAAAAATTAATAAACTGGTAACATGAGGCGTAGTTCAAGAGGTCCTTGAAAAGGGAAGTCATTAACAACGAGATATTTTTGCACTAATGTTGGTCATCTCTCGTAGCCGATTTATGTGTCATTATCCCTTGCACTAAATTCTCTTTCCATCGGCATAGGAATGAATTCAATTGTTTGTTTTGCTTATGGTTGCTGCGCCTATGATTTCCCTTCTGCCCTGACAGGAACATTTAAATGACAATGAGTCACCTCCAGCAACGGCTACAGAACCGGACCTGGTACGGAATCCTGAGGTTTCATGTGTAAGTCTGACCGGTCTTTTGTGGTCCAATAAACGTTTTGGGCGTAGAGCGCCACGTTGCTCCTACCTGAACCTCTACACATTTTTGCAAGGAATTCTGTAAACGCCCTAACGTTTTAGTATCCTTTGACGAGGGGTGTTTCGATGGCCTTTTTTATATATATTTTTTCCTATTCAAAGGGTGAATATAAGCACCATTCAGTACATGGGAAGGTGAGGATAACTCACCATAACTTTTGATATTCAAGGAGTGAATATAAGCACCATTCAGTACATGGGAAGGTGACGATAACTCACCATTACTTTTCCTATTCAAAGAGTGAATAAAAGCACCATTCAGTACATGGGTTAGGTGAGGATAACTCACCATAACTTTTCCTATTCAAAGGGTGAATAAAAGCACCATTCAGTACATGGGAAGGTGAGGATAACTCACCATAACTTTTCCTATTCAAAGAGTGAATAAAAGCACCATTCAGTACATGGGAAGGTGAGGATAACTCACCATAACTTTTCCTATTCAAAGAGTGAATAAAAGCACCATTTAGTACATGGGAAGGTGAGGATAACTCACCATAACTTTCCCTATTCAAAGGGTGAATAAAAGACCATTCTAGGGAAGGTGAGGAACTCACCATAACTTTTCCCATTCAAAGAGTGAATAAAAGCACCATTCAGTACATGGGAAGATGAGGATAACTCACCATAAATTTTCCTATTCAAAGGGTGAATATAAGCACCATTCAGTACATGGGAAGGTGAGGATAGCTTCCATCCCATTACCTTTGGCCCAAACCATACTTTCCTTCAAAGAGTGAATATAAACACCTTCAGCACTGGGAAGGTGAGGATAAACTCACCATAACTTTTCCTATTCAAAGAGTGAATAAAAGCACCATTCGTACATGGAAGCTGAGGATAACTCACCATAACTTTTCATATTCAAAGAGTGTAATATAAGCACATTCAGTACATGGGAAGGTGAGGATAACTCACCATAACTTTTCCTATTCAAGAGTGAATAAAAGCACCATTCAGTACATGGGAAGGTGAGGATAACACCATAACTTTTCCTATTCAAAGAGTGAATAAAAGCGCCATTCAGTACATGGAAGGTGAGGAAAACTCACCACCATAACTTTTCATATTTCAAAGAGTGAATATACGCACATTCAGTACATGGGAAGGTGACGATAACTCACCATTACCCTTTTCCTATTCAAAGATGTGAATAAAAGAAAAGCACATTCAGTTACATGGGTTAGGTGAGGATAAATCACCATAACCTTTTCCTATTCAAAGGGTGAATAAAAGCACCATTCAGTACATGGGGGGGAAGGTTGGTGAGATAACTCACCCATAACTTTTCCTATTTCAAAGTTCAAAAGAGAACCATAATAAGCAAATCACCTAGTTTTCATTCCAAAGATTGTTAAAAGCCAACATGTGGAAGAGGATAACTCACCAATTTTTGGTAAATTTTCCTAATTTTACCTTCAGACAAAGATGAAACTAAGGTCTTTCCCATAAACGTAATACACCGGAAGAGTCACATAACTTTTTTCTATTCAAAGAGAGTAAAGATTCCAGTACGGCAATGTGTACCGCAATAACTTTTGAATTAAAGGGTGAAATACAAGGAAGAGAAGACCACCGTAGAAGTTACGAGAACCTGGGTAGTAGCAAAGGTGAACAACAGACAATTGTACAAGAAGCGGAGGTTTCTCCCACCTTACAAAGGAGTGAATAAAAGCACCATCAGTACATGGGGAATAGGGGGGGGAATAGGTAACTTTTCCTGAAGATAACTCACCACCATTAACCTTTTTTCCTAATTTTTCCCGTTTTCCATATTCAAAGAGTGAAATAAAAGCGCCCCATTCCAGTACATGGTGGGGAAAGGGGGTTGTTTGCATTATTGAGTAACTAACACCATTTAACGTTTTTCCCTTTTATTCAAAGAGTCACCATGTTTTCCAATAATAAAAAAAAAAAAAACAACAAAAGCACCCCCATTCCAGTACATGGGGATGGTGAGGAATATACTTTTGATTTAAAGAGAAACAAAAGGGCACCATTTCAAAACCAAAAGTACTCAATTTTTGGTTTTTTTCTCACCCATAATACAAACTAATTTTTATGAAATTATTCAACGGGAAAAGGGTGAAAATAAAATAAAGCACCCATTCAAAGAGCGTTCATATTCCTTTGTACTGGGAAGGTGGGATGGGTTACTTGGTATTTGTTCTCAAGAAGTGGTTTTGGGGACAGTGGGAATTGGATAACTCACATAACTTTTTCTATTCAAAGGGTGTAATAAAGCACCCATTCAGTACATGGGAAGGTGACGATAACTCACCAACTTTTCCCTATTCAAAGACGTGAATAAAAAGCACCATTTCAGTACATGGGAAGGTGAGGATAACTCACCATACTTTTCCTTTATATCCAAAAAGAGTGAATAAAAGCACCATCAGTACATGGAAGGTGAGGATAATCACCATAACTTTATATTCAAAATGAGTGAAATATAAGCACCATTCAGTACATGGGAAGTGAGGATAACGTTACTATTACTTTTCCTATTCAAAGAGTGAATATAAGCACCATTCAGTACATGGGAAGGGGGGATAACTCACTATAACTTTTCATATTCAAAGAGTGGAATAAAGCACATCAGTACTATGAGGAAGGTGAGGCATAACCTCACCCATAACTTTTCCTCATATTCAAAGAGGTGAATAAAAGCACCATTCAGTACATGCGGAAGGTGAGGATAACTCACCATAACTTTTAATACTGAATGAGTGAATAAAAGTACCATTCCAGTACATGGGAAGGTAAGGATAAATCACCATAAATTTTCTATTCAAAGGAGTGAATAAAAGCACCATTCAGTACATGGAAGGTGAGGATAACTCACCATAACTTTTCATAATTCAACGAGTGAATATAAGCACATTCAGTACATGGGAAGGTGAGGATAACTTACATTACTTTCCTATTAAAAGAGTGAATATAAGCACCATTCAGTACATGGAAGCGTGTGGATAACTTCACCATAACCTTTCCTATTCAAAGAGTGAATATAATTACTTCATACATGGAATGTGATGGATAAACTCACCATAAACTTTTCCATATTCAAATAAAGTGATATAGCACATTCAAGTAAACATGGGAAGGTGAGGATAAACTTACATTACCCTTTTCCTATTTCAAAGAGTGAATTAAATTACCATTAGGGTAACATGGGAAGGTTGAGGATAACTTCACCATAACTTTTTCCCATATTCAAAGAAAGGGTGGAATAAAAGCACCATTCAGTACATGGGAAGGGATGGATAACTCACCATAACTTTTCCCCTATTCAAAGAGTGAAGAAACACCATTCAGTACATGGAAGGTGAAAAGATAACTCACCATAATAACTTTTCCTTAGCAAAGGGGAATATAAGCACCATTCATTACAATCGGAAGGTGAGGATAAACTCACCAAACTTTTCCATAATTTCAAAGAGTGGAATATTTTAAGCACCATTCAGTACATGGGAAAGGGTTGAAAGGAATCACTTAACTATTACTTTCCTATTTCAAAGAGTATATAAGCCCATTTCGGGTACATGGGCAGTGGTGGATAACTCACCTATTAACCTTTCCATATTCAAAGAAAGTGATAAACGCACCATTCAGTCACAAATGGGAAGGTGAAGGATAATCCACCTAACTTTTCCTATTCCAAAGAGTGAATAAAAGCACCATTCAAGTAGCCATGGGAAGGGGTGAGGGCACGGTACTCACCATATGAAACTCACCATACTTTTCCTATTCAAAGAGTGAATAAAAGCACCATTCAGTACATGGAAGGTGAGATAACCTCACCATAACTTTTCTATTCAAGGGTGGTAAAGCCCACCTTCAGTACATGGGAAGGTGAGGATAACTCACCATAACTTTTCCTATTCAAAGAGTGAATAAAAAGCACCATCAGTACATGGGAAGGTGAGGATAAACTCACCATAACTTTTTCAATATTCAAAGAGGGAAGGTATAAGTACCATTCAGTACATGGGAAGGTGAGATAACTCACCATAACTTTTTCATATTCAAAGAATGAACTATAAAAGCACCTAAAAACAGTACATGGAAGGTGATGATACTCCACCTATTACTTTTCCTATCAAAGAGTGAATATCCAATACCATTTCAGTACATGTGGGAAGGTGAATGATAACTCACATGAACTTTTTCATATTCAAAGAGTGAATAAAAGCACCATTCAGTACATGGGAAGGTGAGATAACTCACCATACCTTTTCCTATTCAAAGGGTGATAAAAGCACCATTCAGTACATGGGAAGGTGAGGATAACTCACCATAACTTTTCCATATTCAAAGGGGAAAGGGTGAATATGCAAATCATTCAGTACATGGGAAGGTGAGGATAACTCCACATAACAGTTTTCATATTCAAGAGGTGATAAGAGCACATTCAGTACATGGAAGGTGAGGATAACTCACCATAACTTTTCATATTCAAAGAGTGAATATAAGCACCATTAGTACATGGGAAGGTGAAGGATACCTCACTAACATACTTTTCCATATTCAAAGAGTGATAATAAAGCACCATTCAGACATGGGCCAGGTGTGGATAACTCACCATAACTTTTGCCATATCAAAGGAAATGAGTGAATAAAAGCACTACAGGTCACATCACATGGGAAAGCCCCGATGATAAAACTCACCATAACTTTTCCTATTCAAAGAGTGAATAAAAGCCACCATTCAGTACATGGGAATTGGTGAGGATCCACTCACCCTACATAAAATTTTCCTATTCAAAAGGGTGAATATAAGACCATTCAGGTACATGGGAAGGTGAGGATAACTCACCATAACTTTTCATTATTCCAAAGGGGAGTGAATATAAGCACCATTCAGGACAGGAGTGAGGGCTATAACTTACTATTACTTTTCCTATTCAAAGAGTGAATATAACATTCTACATGGGAAGGTGTGGATAACTCACCATAACCTTTCTTTCAAGAGTGAATATAACACCATTCATTACATGGGAAGGTGAGGATAACTCTATTAACTTTTCCTATTCAAAGAGTGAATAAGCACATTCAGTACATGGGAAGGTGAGGATAACTTCACCACTTTTCCTATTAAAGAGTGAAATAAGCACCATTCAGTACATGGGAAGGTGAGATAACACCATTAACTTTTCCTATTCAAAGAGTGAATATAAGCACCATTCAGTACATGGGAAGGTGAGGATAACTTACCATTAACTTTTCCTATTCAAAGAGTGAATAAAAGCACCATTCAGTACATGGGAAGGTGAGGATACTCACACTTTCCTATTCCAAAGAGTGAATAAAACACCATTCAGTACATGGGAAGGTGAGATAACTCACCAACTTTTCCTATTCAAAAAGTGTAATAAAAGCACCATCAGTACATGGGAAGGTGAGGATAACTTACCATAACTTTTTCCTATTCAAAAAGTGAATATAAGCACCATTCAGTACATGGGAAGGTGAGGATAAACTTACTATTAACTTTTCTATTCAAAGAGTGATAAAAGCACCATTCGTACATGGAAGGTGTGGATAACTCACCATAACTTTTCTATTCAAAGAGTGAATAAAAGCACCATTCAGTACATGGGAGGTGAGGATAACTCACCATAACTTTTCCTATTCAGTGCTAAAAGCACATTCAGTACATGGGAAGGTGAGATAACTCACCATAACTTTTCCTATTCAGTGAATAAAAGCCATTAGTACAGGGAAGGTGAGGATAACTCACCATAACTTTTCCTATTCAAAGAGTCAATAAAAGCACCATTAGTACTGGGAAGGTGAGGATAACACCATAACTTTTCCCTATTCAAAGGGTAATAAAAGCCATTCAGTACATGGGATGGTGGGAGGATAACTCACCATAACTTTTCCCCATTCAAAGAGTGAATAAAAAAGCACCATTCAGTACATGGGAAGATGAGGATAACTCACCATAACTTTTCCTATTCAAAGGGTGAATATAAGCACCATTCAGTACATGGGAAGGTGAGGATAGCTCACCATTACCTTTCCTATTCAAAGAGTGAATATAAGCACCATTCAGTACATGGGAAGGTGAGGATAACTCACCATAACTTTTCCTATTCAAAGAGTGAATAAAAGCACCATTCAGTACATGGGAAGGTGATGATAACTCACCATAACTTTTCATATTCAAAGAGTGAATATAAGCACCATTCAGTACATGGGAAGGTGAGGATAACTCACCATAAATTTTCCTATTCAAAGAGTGAATAAAAGCACCATTCAGTACATGGGAAGGTGAGGATAACTCACCATAACTTTTCCTATTCAAAGAGTGAATAAAAGCACCATTCAGTACATGGGAAGGTGAGGATAACTCACCATAACTTTTCATATTCAAAGAGTGAATATAAGCACCATTCAGTACATGGGAAGGTGACGATAACTCACCATTACTTTTCCTATTCAAAGAGTGAATAAAAGCACCATTCAGTACATGGGTTAGGTGAGGATAACTCACCATAACTTTTCCTATTCAAAGGGTGAATAAAAGCACCATTCAGTACATGGGAAGGTGATGATAACTCACCATAACTTTTCCTATTCAAAGAGTGAATAAAAGCACCATTCAGTACATGGAAGGTGATGAAAATCACCATAAACTTTTCCTATTCAAAGAGTGAATAAAAGCACCATTCAGTACATGGGAAGGTGATGATAACTCACCATAACTTTTCCTATTCAAAGAGTGAATAAAAGCACCATTCAGTACATGGGAAGGTGAGGATAACTCACCATAACTTTTCCTATTCAAAGGGTGAATAAAAGCACTATTTAGTACATGGGAAGGTGATGATAACTCACCATAACTTTTCCTATTCAAAGAGTGAATAAAAGCACCATTCAGTACATGGGAAGGTGATGATAACTCACCATAACTTTTCCTATTCAAAGAGTGAATAAAAGCACCATTCAGTACATGGGAAGGTGAGGATAACTCACCATAACTTTTCCTATTCAAAGGGTGAATAAAGCACCATTCAGTACATGGGAAGGTGAGGATAACTCACCATAACTTTTCCTATTCAAAGAGTGAATAAAAGCACCATTCAGTAACAATGGGAGGTGAGGATAACTCACCATAACTTTTCCTATTCAAAGAGTGAATAAAAGCACCATTCAGTACATGGGAAGGTGATGATAACTCACCATAACTTTTCATATTCAAAGAGTGAATATAAGCACCATTCAGTACATGGGAAGGTGAGGATAACTTACTATTACTTTTCCTATTCAAAGAGTGAATATAAGCACCATTCAGTACATGGGAAGGTGTGGATAACTCACCATAACTTTTCATATTCAAAGAGTGAATAAAAGCACCATTCAGTACATGGGAAGGTGATGATAACTCACCATAACTTTTCCTATTCAAAGAGTGAATAAAAGCACCATTCAGTACATGGGAAGGTGAGGATAACTCACCATAACTTTTCCTATTCAAAGGGTGAATATAAGCACCATTCAGTACATGGGAAGGTGAGGATAACTCACCATAACTTTTCATATTCAAAGAGTGAATATAAGCACCATTCAGTACATGGGAAGTTGAGGATAACTTACTATTACTTTTCCTATTCAAAGAGTGAATATAAGCACCATTCAGTACATGGGAAGGTGTGGATAACTCACTATAACTTTTCATATTCAAAGAGTGAATAAACGCACCATTCAGTACATGGAAGGTGAGGATAACTCACCATAACTTTTCCTATTCAAAGAGTGAATAAAAGCACCATTCAGTACATGGGAAGGTGAGGATAACTCACCATAACTTTTCATATTGAAAGAGTGAATAAAAGTACCATTCAGTACATGGGAAGGTGAGGATAACTCACCATAAATTTTCCTATTCAAAGGGTGAATATAAGCACCATTCAGTACATGGGAAGGTGAGGATAACTCACCATAACTTTTCATATTCAAAGAGTGAATATAAGCACCATTCAGTACATGGGAAGGTGAGGATAACTTACTATTACTTTTCCTATTCAAAGAGTGAATATAAGCACCATTCAGTACATGGGAAGGTGTGGATAACTCACCATAACCTTTCCTATTCAAAGAGTGAATATAATTACCATTCATTACATGGGAAGGTGAGGATAACTCACCATAACTTTTCCTATTCAAAGAGTGAATATAAGCACCATTCAGTACATGGGAAGGTGAGGATAACTTACTATTACTTTTCCTATTCAAAGAGTGAATAAAAGCACCATTCAGTACATGGGAAGGTGATGATAACTCACCATAACTTTTCCTAGTCAAAGAGTGAATATAAGCACCATTCAGTACATGGGAAGGTGAGGATAACTTACTATTACTTTTCCTATTCAAAGAGTGAATATAAGCACCATTCAGTACATGGGAAGGTGAGGATAGCTCACCATTACCTTTCCTATTCAAAGAGTGAATAAAAGCACCATTCAGTACATGGGAAGGTGATGATAACTCACCATAACTTTTCCTATTCAAAGAGTGAATAAAAGCACCATTCAGTACATGGGAAGGTGAGGATAACTCACCATAACTTTTCCTATTCAAAAAGTGAATATAAGCACCATTCAGTACATGGGAAGGTGAGGATAACTTACTATTACTTTTCCCTATCAGAGTGAATAATAAGCACCATTCAGTACATGGGAAGGTGATGATAACTCACCATAACTTTTCATATTCAAAGAGTGAATAAAAGCACCATTCAGTACATGGGAAGGTGTGGATAACTCACCATAACCTTTCCTATTCAAAGAGTGAATATAATTACCATTCATTACATGGGAAGGTGAGGATAACTCACCATAACTTTTCCTATTCAAAGAGTGAATATAAGCACCATTCAGTACATGGGAAGGTGAGGATAACTCACCATAACTTTTCCTATTCAAAGAGTGAGTAAAAGCACATTCAGTTTACATGGAGGTGAGGATAACTCACCATAAACTTTCATATTCAAAGAGTGAATATAAGTTACCATTCGTACATGGGAAGGGAGGATAGCGCACCATTACCCTTTCCTATTCCAAAGAGTGAATAAAAGCACCATTCAGCACATACCATGGGAAGGGTGATGATACAAACTCAGCCATCAAACTTTTCCTATTCACAAAGAGCTTGAAATTAAAAAAGAGCAACCATTCAGTACATGGTGGAAGGTGAGGGATAACCTCACCATAACTTTTCCTATTTCAAAAAGGAATGAATTAAAGGCACCATTCAGTACTATGGGGAAGGTGAGGATAATCTTACTATTACCTTTTCCTATTCAAAGACGTTGGAATATAAGCTATAAGCACCATTCAGGTAAATGCCTGGGAAGGTGATGATAACCTCACCATAAACTTTTCAATGTTCAAAGAGTGAATAAAAGCACCATTCAAGTACATGGGTAAGGTGGTTTGGATAACTCACCCATTAACCTTTCCTATTCAAAGAGTTGAATATAATTACCATTCATTACATGGGAAGGTGAGGATAAGCTCCACCATAACTTTTTCCTATTCAAAGAGTGAATATAAAGTGCACCATTCAGTACATGGGAAGGTGAGGATAACTCACCATAACTTTTCCTATTCAAAGAGTGAGTAAAAGCACCATTCAGTACATGGGAAGGTGAGGATAACTCACCATAACTTTTCATATTCAAAGAGTGAATATAAGTACCATTCAGTACATGGGAAGGTGAGGATAACTCACCATAACTTTTCCTATTCAAAGAGTGAATATAAGCAGTCGTGGCTCTCTATACTGACACTAAATGCCTTGAGCTAATCTTATTGTTCCCAGAGTAAAATCGAAATTATGCCTGAATGACAAACCTTTTTTGGAAAGGACTTCTTCCTAGGCACAGTTTCTACCAAGGCAAGAAAGAGAGGCTTAACAAAAATATTCCTGTTTAATGTAGCTCCTCTCCAAGCCCAATTGTCTACTGTCATTATGAAATATAAAAAGATATTTATTTGGCAACTTTGCTTCATACTAATGCCAGTCTCTCTCTCTCTCTCTCTCTCTCTCTCTCTCTCTCTCTCTCTCTCTCTCTCTCTCTCTCTTTATCTCTCCGTTCTAACAGATTTCAGCGTTGCTTCCAATCGAGCTTCTGCTGTTTAGATGTGTCGCCAGTTTGTATCTTGTTTTCGGATGTATGGCTCACCTTTGCTTGGAGTGCATGGAATTGGTGGTCGTAATGGAATGTACTTATGCTCATTCTCATATAGTAGTTTCTATAATCATATTCATAGGCATATTGTAGTTACATCTCCGGAGTCATCTCCTATTTAGTCAATCTTTGCACCGCACTCGTCTTTTTCTTTACATACGCAAATTATTATGCAAAACATATATTAAAATATATATATATATATATATATAATAATATTATATATATATATACACTATATATACATATTTTTATATATACATATGATACATATATATCATATATATATATACACACAACACACACACACACACCTATATATATATATATATATATATATATATATATATATATATAATATATATATATATATATATACACCATATATATACATATATATATATATTTATATATATATATATATATATATATATATACATACTATACACATATATATACACATATAAATATAATATATATATATATATATATATATATATATCTATATATATATATATATATATATATATATATACATATATATATACACATACACACACACACACACACACACATATATATATATATATATATATATATATATATATATATTCTATATATATACACCTATTATATATCATTAATATATATACCTATATAAATGACATATATAAATACATATATATATATATATCTATAATATAATATATTAAACTAGAGAGATATATATATATAGATTCCTTAGGAATGCCCAAGACACCATGGATGTTTTAAAAGAAGATTTATTCATTAAGAAACGTTTCGCACATGACTATGTGCATCATCAGTCTGAAAAATGACAAAATAATAACATTAAAAATACCAAAAATACACAGGATTCTTAAAATGACAATTAAAAACATAAAAAGACTAAAAAAAAGAAGCAAAGTAAAAACAACTGCAGTTACACCAACCTTCAGGTACAAAGGAAGAAGATAGAATGACCAAGGAAGGAACACAAACCTCCAAAGACGACTATGCCAGATATATTTGGGCAGAGGACCAGCCACCGTTTAACGATGGAACGAGTCTTTTAATACATAATGACTCTAAGGTAGTCAGGTAATCTGCATCCTTAGAATACCCTAATATGGTAAAGTGCTGCTTCTTGACCTCAATTTTATAATTGATAGCATGATCTTTTATATTTGAATGTTCTGGTCTGCTCAATCTTTGCCCCGTTCTAAAACTCAACCCTAAGTGACTGTAATAACATATCTGCAACAACCTTTTCGTTGATCCAATATAAGTACCAGGACATCCTGGGCATGTAAACTTATAGACCGCATTGGATCTCATAAAGGGCTGCAGACGGTCC
>NC_061107.1:5536598-5541598 GCF_015104395.2 Macrobrachium nipponense
ATCGGAAATAAAGTAAAAGAAATAAATATCATTACGTAAAAGAATGATCTTTCCCGGGGATGAATCGGGAATCTGGTGAGAGAAAACTCGGAGTAGTGTAGCATTGTGAGAGAGAAGGAGAGAGAGAGACTGAAAACGCGCTCGTAACGACTTTGGAACACTTTCTAAAACTCTCCTATTTCAGCTAAACAAAACAACTCAATCTGAACCCTTAGTTGTGAATATTGTTGTCGGACTCGATTGTAATGGGCAATTGGATCCGTCGCTTTTATTAACGGTGCTTCGCCTACGCAGAGATCACACAATCGCTTCGTTAAAATCATCACTGAACAATAAAACTGAGAACCGTGTTATTTCGTGCGGTGAAAACTGTTTGAGGGTAATATAGGTTGAAATAGGAAGGAATACTCGATATTGTTGGATATAACATCTATCAAATTATATTATTTCGCTCGTAAATTCCGTTCCTGATAATTTTTTGACTGCTCCAATTCTTCGGCTGAAATTAAATATGTTTGGTGAAGGATTCGATGCACATATATATATTTATGTTTGGAAGAAGCTTAATGAAGCTGAATGTAGTTTTCTTTGGTCTGTTTTATTTCCGATTCAGGTAGAGAGTATGTTCTTGAAAGCCACCCGCGGAATAATTACCGGAGTGATTTTATTATGTCTTCAAATGGATAGCTTCGTTTTAAATTAAATTCGAGCTAATTGTATTCTACTTGCATCCCCGTTTATTCAAGTAAACAAGTTTCCAATTCAATTTCGCTGATTTAAGTGATCTGTGCCTTTGTGAACCGTTAATAATAATTGGTGATAATTGTCAAAATTTTTTATCAAATATACTTGGTAAGTGAAAGATATGTATGTTGTATTTGAAATCATTGAAATTGATTTAACAAGGTCTATTGGTCCACGGCTTTGTTGAGGGACTGAGAATAATTTCGTTGCGTAAATAATAAAAAAAAAAAAAACTCTTTTGAGAATAGCTTTTGGGTAAGTGAAAGATTTGTATGTTGTATTTGAAACCATTAAAATTAATCTAACAAGGTCTATTATATGGTCCAAGGCTTTGTTGAGAAACAGAACAATTTCGCTGGGTAAATAAAAACAACTCTTTAGAGAATAGCCTTCTTAACCCAAAATAACTGTGTATAAGTTGAGGCTTGAATCATTTCAATATAGCAAATAACAGACTTTCCTGTTTATACAGAAGTAGAGCGAGACTCGTTCGTTGGCGAACATCTGCATGTGACACACGCCTGTTGAAATAAGTAATATGCCTATGAAAGGAGAGCGGGATATACTACATGAATTATAAATATAAAAATATAAAAATAGAAGGTTTATGTTCTAATTTCGTTTCAAAAATAAACAGTCCTTTGGCAGTCCTCCCTTTTAAAAACTTCGCAGCCGGTCAACCTGAAACTGATTTGATTTATATTCAGAAATTCAAATAGCCTGAGTTATTCAAAATAGCATGAATAGCATTAGCACTACGAGGGGCATAAATAGCATCGCAATTACATAAAGTGGTTGTTTGGAAAAAAGCGAGACTTACAAATATATATGGGATATGAAAGCCTTTCTCAGAATGCTATGGATTCTTATCATTACGTGAAATGCTGTAGAATCATTTCATAGCAGCGTTAAAAACGGAATTTATTCTAAAGTTTGATGAAATACGAACGCTTTGCCTTGCCTGGATAGTAGAAAATGAGTTTTAAAACTTACGTTGTATTAATACCTGATCGTGGGTGTGAGACTACAGCTCTCTCTCTCTCTCTCTCTCTCTCTCTCTCTCTCTCTCTCTCTCTCTCTCTCTCTCTACATGAATTGATGTGCATAGTATGTGTAACGTCTCCTAATGACGAGTCTTTGATTGACAACAACATCTTAATAAACAAAAGGCAATCGGAATCAGATGGTCTGAATGTTTGTTTCATTTTTTTTCCTTTAATACCGAGAGACTCCGACTTTCTTCCAAACGTTGATTTTTCATAATTTTGGGAAAATTCCCATTAAAATGTCGGGCTCATTCGAGGAGGCGTCGGTTGTTGTTGTTCGCTGTTTTCGAGAAGTAATCAACTTTTCGCCTTTGCCTTTCGGTGAGTTGAAGAGGAGGATGAGGAGGGGGGAGGGGAATATGGGAGAAGGAGGAGGAGATAGAGGGTGAATGGTGGAAGAGGAGGAGGGGAATGGAGGAGGAGGGTGAGTAGAGGAGGAGCAGATTAAGGAGGAGCAGATTGAGGAGGAGGAGGGGAATATGGGAAAAGGAGGGGGAGGATGAGGAATAGTAGGAGGAGGAATAGGAGGAGGGGGGGAATGTGGGAGTAAGAGGGAGGGTGAGTGGTTGAGAGGGCGGACGAGGCGATGTGGGACGAGGAAGGGGGTGAGTGGAGGAGGAGGAGGAAGTATCACATTTAAAAAAATAAAAGAAATAAAAAAACATAATAATAAGCAAATAATAAATCAATAAATAAATACAATAAGATCCTCTCATGCTAATTTTCTTTATAAACTGTCTCTTGGTTTACGACATAAGGCTAAACCAACTTTCATTTCTAGCCTGATGAAGACGTTAAAGTACAATACATACGAGGTAAGATAGCTCCAAATTCTATAAGTTGGCAGCACTTTCTGTTAAATAAAAAAAAAGGTTATGAAATCCTCAATACGAGACACGGGAGAAACTGTTGACAAAATGAAAGACACGGAATCCTGGAATTCCTGGCAGCTCCGGTGGTCTGGAAACAAAATATCGCAGAGGTTAGCGGAAAAAGAGTTTTTTATCTTTATTTTTTATGCGTTTAAGATAACGTAATCAGAAGACATTTCAGTGCAAACTAAGGATTATGTGCAACTGTTTTATTTATTTTCGTCGTTCCTTTCGTAACTTTATCTCGAAAACGATGCCAAGATTTTTTTGGGATACGTAAATCGATATATTTTTTTGAAACTTGATCGTTTTTATGCCAGTAACTTGTTGCCAAGCTTTGATTATTGCAATATATAATTTAATCACGATACGAAAAATAAACCAATCTCGGAATGATACCAGTAACTTCTATCTATATAATTGACTAATCAACATTCTGAATGAGTTATTTTTCCTCTCTCTCTCCTCTCTCTCTCTCTCTCTCTCTCTCTCTCTCTCTCATTTATGAATAAAACTATGCAAATTTCATAAAGAAAATTCGAGAATTTATCGCTCTGAACGGCACAAATATCCCTCATTTTAATCTGTATGTAAATGTAACTGCTCTGCTGGCAAACTTAATTTTAACAGCGTCGTCCAAAGCCCGTTTTTTTTTTTCCGAGTACATAAAATAAGAATAAAATAAAATGTCTGCTTTCTGAAGGATACTAACATCGGAATATAACATTCAAATATAAAATGAAATCTTATGATCTTAAATTTTGGTGTTAAATCAAGTCTAACAAAAAGTAAACAAATGAAAAATACGCCGAAGTTTCTTGAAGGCCAACGAGAATAGATCTATCTTTACGTGGTCTCGGTATAATGCTGCATGAGCCGCGGCCCATGCATCTTTAACCACGGGGAAGGTTAGTGGCCTTCCCTATATCGTTGACAGACACACGATTATGGGTGGCGTGTCCTTTAAGGAAACTAGACAGGGAGAGAGGAACAAGGGACAATCCAGAATGGTGATTTAAATTCCTGGTCGACGTGGCTTCAATATATGTAGTGTGTCTATCAAATAACTCACCTTCATTTCTTGTTTACAGCGTCAGGTGAATCCACAAAGCATCCCTTCAATACCTTGAAGAACTGATTTAACTAGCCGAAGCTTTTTGCGAAAGTCAGTCAACGTTGTTTACTTTTTGAAGGTCGTCAATACAACCAAACACGATGGCGACTCACGATCGACTGAGCCGGTTGTTGTCAGTCGTTCAGGTTCAGACGTGATCAAAGTCGCCACGCGTCGTACAGTTATTTCAGTCGTAATAGCGAAAATATGATGTAATCTAATAGAGCGTCCTTTTCCTATATGATAATAATATAATGAAGTGTTTCTGTCCCTGTAACATTTCGGTTAAAAAGAAAAAAGTAGTTTTCATATACACTGAGGTAATCTTGCCTCATTATTGAACGGTCGAGATAACACAAATCCCACTCGCTACAATTAACTCTTTAGAAAGTCAAGTCAATCCAATCGTTTTTCCACTTTCTTCACAAATGAAAATCCGGTATAAGCAGTCAAAAGGTTTAGAACGATCGGGAGACACTGCCATTCGTTGCTGAATATCGGAATATTTCATTTCGATATTTTCCATCTTGTCGAATATTTCGGTGGGAAAAGAATCTTGCATACGGTAGGGTTGAAACCGATGACATATATCCCTTCATGCTTACCTGAGCACAGCTTTGACGTTTCGTCGCATGGTTTAAATGCGCGGTCTTAGCCTGACATCGTACCCGATTCGTGTTACGTCGTGGGATGAAAATGACAAAAAATTTAACTTCTCATTTGTATTTATCTGTTTGTTGATTTATTGTTTATGTAGATAGTTATTTTTCTAACCTTTGATTCACATTGAGGTGGAGGTGAAAACTTGATGGTGCTACGAGCTTTCGGGCAATATAATCATTATATTATAATAAGGCTTTGATGTATAAACCACTTCCCAAGTCTATTATTAGCATTCCCTTCTATTGCGAAGAATAGCATCTGCTCGCTAGTCCTTGCGATCGTTTGACATTCTTTTACTTTTTTACCCTACACTTCATTCCTTCTCACACAAAGCTGCCATAACAAGAATGTAAGAGTGTCTCATACCCTTTTCTGGCTGTCTTTTATATACTTTAAAGTTTGCACAGGGTCTTTTTTGCTCATTCAGTCTCCAAGCCATTCCATACTCGTATCAATTCGAAGTTTTTGTACATTTTTATTTTCCCCTCACGCAGAATAAGAAAAAAAAAATCTTCTCTTATCCAGCATCTTTCCTTAGACGTTTATGACTCTCTCTCTCTC
>NC_061107.1:5546598-5548180 GCF_015104395.2 Macrobrachium nipponense
TAATTAATTGCTACTTCCTTTTCATTAACAATTACTTTGACGTCGAACAGCCATTTCTATTTTCTGTTCAGTCGACTACATTGTTAACAAAGGCATCACTTCTACTTTTAAATCAACCTCAGTGTTCGTAAAGAACTAATTTTTGTTAAGGCTTGATATTAGAAATAAATAAAAAAATAAGTAAATAAATAAAATAAAATAAAATTATTTTTAAAATAAATGTATTTTAACTAACCATAACATATTCTATTTCTTGCCCATTTTCAATAGATGCTGTTCACTATCATCTTTGCAAAATGCTCAGTTTTTAAGATTATACTGAACTTGATGTCCTTCCAAAAAAAAGTAGAAAAAATGAGTCTCATAGGACGAGACCTTACTCTGCATGGGAGTCTTATAGATCGTTTACTGCCTTACTGGGAATTCATATGTCTATAAGTGGAACGTCTACATTAATAACCTAACCCAAAAACATTCCTGTTAATTTTTTCATGGTGTATTTTAAAGCTGCATTATAAGTCTACATTCAGATGTAGTGAATCGAATCGTATTCCTGATAAAGTTAGAAAAAAAAAAAACATAGGCAATTTCTTTAGTGATACAACAGACGCGACAGTTTTGTTTTTTCTGAAGAAAATAAACGTAAAAACTTCACTGCTGTTTCGGTTTCTTCAATCTGTCTCTCTGTAACGTGTCAAAACTTTTTGTTTTGCCGATATGATGTAAATGGAAAAAGGATTCTGGCTAAAATAATATTCATTTATACAATAGCAGTCTTCGTTACCAATAAGAACAAGGGATATGCCTTTCATCTGTACAGGCAAGGCATTCAATTTTAAGAGTGTTTCTGTATAAGGAGAGAGAGAGAGAGAGAGAGAGAGAGAGAGAGAGAGAGAGAGAGAGAGAGAGATACTCCTTATGGAAATAATTTACAAAGTCCTGATTTCGAATTTCTTGTCATACAGTCGTGTTATGATTTGGTGCAGAGAAAATTATTTACAAAAGTATATAAGAAAGAGAAGTAAATAGAATGCGGCTGTAAATAAAAAAAAAAGCAAATAAGCTCCCCACAGTTACGTTAATCGTATAGGCTGACAAATTTTCCCACAGCCACACTTTCCCCTTTACGCTGCTTTTTACGAGCAGGACAATTGGCTTACCGAAATGCAGAACAAAACATAAACACATGTACTCACCTCAGACTCCAGATACTCAGGGCTAAGTCGCTGGATATAGTAAGGCTAGGCTATAGTAGATTCACATCAGCCGTGCATGTCTAGGCACGTCCCTTACGACGCTCTTGATTGGTTTTTGATAAGCCAATCACAAGACTGGAAACTCTACTCAGTCTCTCTTACGAGTTCACATAGACAGGATGTATTTTCTTCTCCTGAGGGATACTCTTTCAAACATATACCTCTGGAGAGATGGAAGACACGTCCTGCCCTCGTGAACTCTCGAGAGAGACAGAAATTGTCCAGCCCTGTGATTGGCTTATCAACAGCCAATCAGGTGTGTCGTTAATGCCGGACTTAGACATCAAATTCACGGTTGATGTGAATCTACTATAGTCGAGATGCAA
>NC_061107.1:5548680-5573839 GCF_015104395.2 Macrobrachium nipponense
GGTTTTCTGTATATGGTAAATTTGTATTCTGTCGTGTCTCTGATTATTAAAACATCAAGAAAAGGAATTTTGTTGTCTGTTTCCCATTCAACTTTAAATTTGATGCTGGGCACTAATGCGTTTAATTTTGAGAGGAATTCATTAAAATTGCCCCATCTATTATCCCAAAATGTTAGGATATCATCCACGTATTTCATCCACAGCATGTTTTTTGGTTTTATTGCATTTATTACTGTAGTTTCAAAGTATTCCATGTACAGATTGGCTAAAACAGGACTTAAAGGACTACCCATACTACACCCGAATTTTTGCTTGTAGAATGATTCCCCGAATGAAAATACGTTATTAGATGCACATAATTCAACTAATTTTATTATTTTGTCAAGCGCCAAAGGGAAATGATCTGAATAGGGGGATAGTTTTTTCCCTTAAAAACTGAAGAACGTCCTGTACTGGTACTTTTGTGAATAGGGAGTCTACGTCAAGGCTTAAAAGTTTTATGTTATGAAGTGGTATATGTGCTTCTCTGAATTTGTGACAAAAATCTTCCGAATGTTTAATGTGACTGGGAGAAAAAGTGCCTAAAAAAGGGGAAAGGAGGACAGCTAACCATTTAGAAATTTTGTAATTGAAAGCTCCGACGCATGAAACCATGGGTCTGAATGGAAGATTGTCTTTGTGAGTTTTGGGAAGGCCATAAAAGTAGGATAATTTAGGATTAATTACTTTAAATTTCTCTAATAGTTCAATACTCTTTTTGTCTTGGCCAATTAATCTTACTTTCCGAAAAAAATTCTGTGGGAACTTTTTGTAGGGGATTTTTCGTCAGTTTTTCGTAAGTGTTTGTATCGCTAAGGAGCTGGTTGATTTTGTCGAGGTAGAAGTCTTAGTCCATTATTACGATTTTGCCGTCTTTGTCGGATCTACTTATTATAACATCTAACTTTTTTAGCGAGTGGATGGCTATCAGATCTGCGGGGAACAGGATATTTCTTATTGAATGGTCAGTTAAAGCATTTAGTAACACTCCTTTTAAACATATCTCTTCACGGCTGTAGTTTTTGTCAGATATGAATTTATCAAAAGCCACTATGAAGTCTAGGTTGTTTTTGCGGTCTGGCATAAGGGCAAAGGATAAGCCTAAATTTAAAACTAAATGTTGATTTACAGTAAGGGGGGTGTTGGATAAGTTTAAAACTTGGTCTTGTTGCTCAAGATTATTCCATGAGCTATTGTCTATTAGGTTATTTAACTTGCGTAAAAGTCTGTTGGAATGAGTCACGCTATTATAGGCAGCAATGTCGGAACAGAATGAAATCAGATACCTGTATATGTGGTCCGTAGTGAGGAGGCGAAGATTAGACTAAGTTCCATATATCACTCTGCGTAGCACGAAGATGTCGTTTTTCGTACTGGTGATTCTTTCATCCAGGAAAATCTTGTGTGATAGAGGGAAGGGGTTTCATTGCAGAGTCCATCTCCCGAATCCGTACATTTTTGGTAGTACATGTTCTTTGAGGCATTCTTCTAAAAAGTGTTTTTGGTTTTTCAGCCGGTGTAGTCTGTTCAGTTCTTTCTCAAATTTGCGGAAAACTGGCTTGACTTCTGGAAGTGAGTGAAGAATCGTGGAAAGGCGGTTGAATTCCATAATGGGCTGACAATGACTGGTAAAAATGTTCTGTAACTACAGAATTCCATTTAATAAAAGGAGCCCATAATAGATGGGGCAATTTTAATGAATTCCTCTCAAAATTAAACGCATTAGTGCCCAGCATCAAATTTAAAGTTGAATGGGAAACAGACAACAAAATTCTTTTTCTTGATGTTTTAATAATCAGAGACACGACAGAATACAAATTTACCATATACAGAAAACCAACGTTCTCACTTTCATATATTCACTACTTTAGCTATCACGACATTACTATCAAGATAGGTGTAGCTAGAAACCTATTCTTAAGAGCCTTACGTATTTGTTCCCCAGATTTCCTGGAAAAAGAATTTGAACTAATTCGCAAGTAACTTTCGTCATTAAAGTTTACTGACCATATAATTGAGAAAGCAATTCACAAAGCAAACGTAATTTTCTACCGACCCCCTAAAGACAAGACCAGAGACACACCCAACAATAAAATAAAAATTCCTCACCTGGAGACGATTAAGAGAGTAACCCACACCCTTGGGGAATCTAACCCTTTTACATTTACCTACCCAAACACCTTAGCCAAATCCCTGATTAACGTCCAACAAAGGACATCTCCCAAGGACACTGATGTCTATGAGATCCCATGCCAGGACTGTGACCAATCTTACTTCGGATTTACAGGTAAATCACTTCCCCAGAGATTAATACAACACAAACGGTCAGTTAGATATGGACAACAGAACTCGGCTATTTTCAACCATATAAATGAACATAACCATAGAATAAACTGGAATTTGTCACGTGTAATTTATAGCAGCAACTGCCGGTACAAGAGTCAAATGATGGCTCTGAAATATAGTACTTTTCTCTCTATATTTTGGTGTTTTTATGGGCTCCTTTTATTATATATATATATATATATATATATATATATTATTATATATATATATATATATATATATATATATATATATATATATATATACATATATAGATATCATATATATATATATAATATATATATATATATATATATATATATATATATATATATATCATTTATATACATATATATATATATATATATATATATATATATATATATCTATATATTATATATATCTATATATTATATATATATATATATATATATATATATATACATGAATAATTATCACTCGAACCGTGATTCCATTTATATATCAATTCAAGCTACAAATGTCCTTTAATATCTAAATTCACTTTTACCTACCCAAACTGATATATTTTCATATATGTACCGAAGGGGAATTTTTAAGTTGATAACAATTTCGTCCCCCCATGGGATCGAACCACCGTCCAGGTGGACGGGGACGAAATCAGGACAGTCAGTGACGCTATCCAATCAGCGTCACTGACTGTCCTGATTTCGTCCCCGTCCACCTGGACGGTGGTTCGATCCCATGGGGGGACGAAATTGTTATCAACTTAAAAATTCCCCTTCGGTACATATATGAAAATATATCATTTGGGAGGTAAAGTGAATTTAGATATTAAAGGACATTTGTAGCTTGAATTGATATATATTATATATATATATATATATATATATATATATATATATATATATATATATATATATATATATATATATATATATATATGTAGCACTGTATGTTCTCCGCCAGTGTCTTTTATCTTTCACAGCACTTGTTGTTACCAATAACAGTCGTTTAACGAGACAGCAAATGAGAGAGCGCCAAATAGATCCGGCATGAACGGAACTGCCTTCACGGACCTGTTAACCGGAGGAACGACCCATTCACTGGTTAAATATACTATCTGTAAATAAATGTAAATTAGATGACGGTCCTGAAATCTACCAGACTTTGAGTAGGCTCACTCTATAGCCACTGTACACGTAGGCTTACATATGCGCTGACCATACTCTGTAACATAGCTGGTATTTTATTTATCTGTTAATTGTTTGTTACTGTAACGTAACTAATTTTGTTTATTTGTCCGTTAATTGTTTGTTACTGTAACGTAACTAATGTTATTTGTTTGTCTGCTATTTGTGTTTCCGAATATATTTGTTATTGGTAATATTGTCTGATTGAGCATATGTTTCTGCTTGTAGGGTTGAAGGTTTTTTGTCTACATGTGCAATAAAATGAAAGAAGAAATGCTGCTGTGAGTTGTATCTTCCTTGGATTGCTATATTTGGTTGCAGAGCGTTCACCACGGCAACCTTCAACCCAGTGGGTTACCAGCACGTTTCTGGGAATATTTACTACTGGACTGGAGTGCAATTTCAAGGTGGGACATTTGTTTGGATTTAGTGGGAATAAAGTGGGGCCAGGCAGTGTAAGTGATGAAAGTGACGTTCTTGATTATATTATGGGAACAGAGACAGGCGCAGGTGATGATGAAATGACGGAACGTGGTAGTGATCAAGATTTGTTAGCAGAAATACGTGGTGTGGTTAGGGAGAAGGATCTTGTTAATGATAAAGTGAGTATAGTAGTGACGAATGACAATAATGGAGGGGGTTGCAAGAATTTAGATTTTGGAGCAGGTACTTATGTTAATAAAAGTGGTGATAATGATGAAAAGCCTTGGGAAAAGGACATTGTAAAATTGTGGTCGGAAGTCGTAAATATTCAGAAAGTGGTGGATTTTAACCACTGCGAAAACGTGAATTCTTTTAGCAGAGTAGGGGAGTTAGTTAATAAATGCATTAAAAGAGAACCAGAAACTTTTGGTGAATGAAATTAAGAAAACCAATTTAAGGGTTAAAAAGGCTGTGGAAAACCAGAAGCCACTTTTTATAGGGTATATTGCTAAGGAGCTGGGTCGTCTTTTAGCAAATAATAACAAAGAATGGGAAGATAGGTTGGATAGATTGAATCGTTGGTGGCAAAACAGATTCGCCTTGATAGAAGATGAGTTGGATAGGGTGTAAGGAGAGGGGCCTGTAATTACGCATGTAATAATGCTCTTTCAATAATAAAAAAACCTCCACAGCTCGAGAAAATGAGTGGGAGAAACAGTGGTAGGAAGGAAATCAAGAGATGGTTTGAACAGGCAAAATTATGTACCAATCAGCTTAACCTAGCAGGCACTGATGCCGTAGACTATGTTAAAGTTAGTCTGATAGAGCCTGCTAGCACAAGAATACGCCATGCTAACCCGAAAACGTTGGAGGAAATGGAGACTAAGCTATTAGAAGCGCATGCAGAGAATAAGGATAATCTAGAGAGAAGGAAAGAACTGTGGTGTGCACAACAGGGAATACAAGAAGGTGTTTGGGAGTATTTAGACAGAATAATTGACTTGGAAGAAGAAGCCGAGGGCAAAACAGTCTGCTCTAAAGAGAGGGAAGTAATTAAATGTATGATTTTTGAAAAAGGTTTGAGGGACAGGAAAATTGCCTGTGATTTAAAGGATAAGATTGAAAACGGAGCCATAGATCAATTAGAAGATGCTGGTAGATTTGTGCAAGATAGAATGAAGGTTATGAAAGAATTTGGTAATGTTTCTGACAGCCACTTGCATAGCAGGAGGAGAGATGATAAAGTAATTAAGTGTTGGACCTGTGGGGATCAGGGTCATGTATCATACCAGTGCAAAAATGCAGGGTTTTCTAGAGACAGCATAGAGCAGGATCATGGGGAAAGACACCAGTATAAGGGAAGGCTAGGTAAAAACAGAATGCAAAATAAACAAGCTTTTGAAAATCAGTTTACGGGCACTTGTTGGTCTTGTGGGGAAGATGGTCATCCATTTTATAAGTGTAATCTATACTCTAGTAAGAACAGAGGGTTCAATAATGCAAGAGGAGACAAGGTTGTGAGGGAGATGTCATTGCAGGCCGGTGATAATACCCAGGAAAACTTGTGAGGCCGGGCGTTAACTTGAACGTCCGGCCAAGTGAATGTTTAAATAAGAGAGGAGACACTATGAAACTGACACTCACCATAGAGGGGAAGAAAGCTGTAGGACTTATGGATTCTGGGGCAAACTGTAGTTTGTTGTCGGAAAATTGGTATTTGGGGAATTTAAAACCAAACGGGGTGACATTGTATAATAGTAGTGACTACATATGTGACCTGAGTGGCAATGAAATTAATATAATAGGCCCTGTCGTTGTTGATGTGGAAGTAAGTGGAATGGAACAGAATAGCTGTGTGTTCTATGTCAAGAGAGCTGAGAAAGGAAGGAATGGTCTTGGCAAGAACACTGAACATGAGTGCCTTGTGGGCATGAATGTTTTGTCTTTGCTATTTGAAAAATAGGTAGTCACCAAAAATGTTAACGTGATGGCATCAGAGAAAGATGGATTAAAAGCTGAATATGGTGAAGTTTTGGATTGCTGTATGAGACTAGTTGGTCAAACTATGCAGGTTTGGCAGAGGGAGGATTTAGGATATGCTAGTTGCTTAAGACAACAGAATAGAAATGTCCCGTCAGGTAGCAGGAAACTAATTAAGGTATACATTGATAGCCTAAAGGAAGTGCCAAAGGAGTATGTAGTTTTAGAGAAAGTAGCAGATGAGAGTAAAAATAAGTTGCCTCCGGGTGTTCAGGTCTTGCCCAGTTTTTCTATATGTGAATGGGGCGTTGGATATGTTTGTGTTGCTAATTAATCTAAAGATAATGTCAGCATTGAAGCAGGCAGTACATTGGCCACGGTGCAACTTGGCATAGGGGAGTTTATGGAGGATGATGATAACGAGAATACTGAAAAACTATCAGAGGAAGAACTTCAAAACCACAGACGGAAGTTGGGAGTAAATGTCGATGAAAGTAACTTAAGTAAGTCGGATTTGTTAAGACTTGATAAGATACTCTACAAATATAAAGACTGTTTTGAGCTAAATGATTCAGACCTAGGTTTGATAAAGGGATGGGAACATTCCATTAGATTGTCCTGTGGGAAACCTATCAAATTACCGTATAGGAGAATAGCACCTACGTTAATCACTGAGGCTAAACAGTTGCTTGATGACTTAAAGAAACGGGGTGTAATTGAAGAAAGTGCAAGTCCTTATGCAGCACCTATAGTCCTTGTGAGGAAGAAGGGGGGAGGGTTAAGGTTGTGCATTGATTATAGAAAATTGAATGAAAAAACTTTAAAGGATGCATTTCCTCTTCCTAGAGTGGCGGAGTGTCTGGATTCATTGGAAGGAGCCAAATACTTTTCCACTTTTGACCTTGCTCAGGGCTATCACCAAGTTTTGTTAAGGAAAGAAGATAGAGAGAAAACGGCATTTTCTGTACCATGGGGGCACTTTCAGTATCGTAGGTGTCCAATGGGTCTGACAAACAGCCCAGCAACCTTTCAACGATGCATGGAGAATATTTTGGGGGATATGTTTTTTGAATTTCTAGTCATTTATTTGGATGATATGATATTATTTTCGAAGACCATTGACGAACACTTATTAAGATTGGAGGCATTGCTAGAGCGCATAAAGTCTTATGGGATGAAATTAAAGCCAAAGAAATGTCATTTTTTGCAGACATGTGTAAGTTACCTAGGATTTAGCATTAGTAATCAAGGAATAGGACCTGAGTTAAGTAAGATTGAAGCAGTGAAGAACTGGAAGAGGCCAGAAACTATTAAGGAAGTGCGAGCTTTTCTGGGATTTGCAACATTTTATAGAAGATTTATTAAAAATTTTGCCATAATTGCCAAGCCACTCAATGAATTATTGAAAGGAGAAAAAAAGAAATCCAGTCAAAGTATTAATGATAAATGGACAGAAGATACGGAAATGGCCTTCCAGACATTGATAGAAAAATTGATAGCTGCCCCAGTACTGAAAGGGATAGAGTTTGGGAAACCGTGTACGTTAGAAATAGACGCTAGTTACGATGGACTTGGTGCTGTTTTGTCCCAATATAAGGAGGATAAGCTGCATCCTGTAGCTTATGTAAGTAGGTCACTGAAACCACACGAAAGAAACATGAAGAACTATAGTTCGAGGAAACTAGAATTGTGTGCTTTGAAATGGGCTGTTACTGAAAAATTTAAAAATTATCTTATTGGTACAAAGTGCATAGTATATACTGACAATGCCCCTTTGAGCAATCTCAGCACAGCAAAACTTGATCACACAGAACAAAAATGGGTAGCGGATTTATCGGTATTTGACATTCAACTTAAATTCAGACCAGGAAAACAAAATGTTAAAGCCGACATTCTGTCACGCAAGCCTAGAGAGGAGATGGCGATGAGTGAAGACGAAGAAGTATGGGTAGCTCCTCATGAGGACGCAAATTTTGTCTGTGCCATAAGTAGACATCAGATTTTAGAGTGCGAGGACGTTGTTAATAAACAGAAAGCTTGTCCAGTTTTAAAGATTGTAAGGAAATGGCTAGAAGGAGAAAATATTGAGTTAGAAAACATTAATTTTAAATCTGAATTAGTTACGTGGAAAAAGGATAAAGAAAGTCTTGTGATAAGAAATGATATTCTTTATAAGACTCATATGGATCAATTAGGTAATATGATTTATAGATTAGCCGTTCCTGTTCTTTTAAGAAGTAAGTGTTTAGTCGAAACTCATGATAAACTAGGGCATCAGGGTATTGATAGAACTTACAAATTACTGAACTCTAGGGTTTATTGGCCCAACATGAGGGGATTTGTAACGGAGTTCATTAGAAATTGTGAAACTTGTTTAAGGGCAAAAGATGAAATTCCATATAGAAATACCATTCCTTTTCATGTTGAAACTTCTCAACCCATGGAAATTGTGGCGATAGATTTTTGTTCCGTGGAAAGATCAACCTCTGTTTAGCAAATACGTGTGGGCATATCCAACGAAGGATCAGAAAGCGAAAACAGTGGCTAAAATATTGGTGGAAGAGCTCTTTTATAAATATGGAATTCCTCAGCAGCTTCATACTGACCAGGGGAGAAATTTCGAAAGCGCTCTAATTAAGGAAATCTGTAAAAGGTTTAATGTAAAGAAATCACGCACTTCTCCATATCACCCTGAAGGAAACGGTCAAGTGGAAAGAATGAACAGAACTCTGTACGGTCTACTTAGAAGTTTGGAGGAGGAGAAGAGTAACAAATGGCCATTGTATTTGCAGAGTTTAGTATTTGGGTATAACATAACACCTCACTCTGTAACAGAGTTTTCTCCATATTTCTTGTTGTTCGGGAGGGAACCTTGTATTTCGATCGAGAGCTGGGGGTATCTGGAAGACATTTACAAATTTCAAGACGGAGACTGGTTACGACAGCAATGCAAAATGCAAAAAGAAGTTTGGGATTTGGTTAGAAGGAACACACAAAAGAACTGGGTGTCTAAAGCAAAGCCTATGTTAGCAAAGTCCAGAGAAAGTGATTTGGAGGTAGGACAAAAGGTTTTATTAGGAGAAAATAAAATAATTGGAAGAGCGAAACTAGGAGACAAATTCGGTAAGAGAAAGTGGGTAATTGAAGAAGTACTTAACAGGGACTGTGGTTTGTATGGAATTAGGCCTGAAGGAAGTGATGCTAAGGTTATCCATCGAAGGAATATCAAACCGCTCGCTGGGATAGAAAGGAATGAGGGGGAAGAAAATATTGATGATTTGGATACAGAAAATAATGATAATTTCGAAACCGCTGATATGGATGACAGTAGCTTAGAAATGCCTGATATGGAAGAAGTTTTAACCAGGCTCGGGTTTGATTTTAGCAACCATGGTAATAGTGAACCTAAAGAAGGTGTTGATGAAGAGGTTGAACAAGAGCAGGGCGTAACAATTAATGCACCAGTACTGAGAAGATCAGAAAGGATACGAAACAGGCAGCGATCAGAGTTGTAAATTTGTCTTTCTTTGTCGGAAAACAGGTAATGGTAGTGTGAGAGGATGGAAGTGTAGTGTGTGTACGACGATGAGGGCATCGTAAAACTGTAGGAGGATTGTGTGTAGCACTGTATGTTCTCCGCCAAGTGTCTTTTATCTTTCACAGCACTTGTTACCAATAGCAGCCGGTAACGAGACAGCAAATGAGGACGAGCGGCCAAATAGATCGGCATGAACGGAACTGCCTTTACGGACCTGTTAACCGGAGGAACGACCCATTCACTGGTTAAATATACTATCTGTAAATAAATGTAAATTAGATGACGGTCCTGAAATCTACCAGACTTTGAGTAGGCTCACTCTATAGCCACTGTACACGTAGGCTTACATATGCGCTGATCATACTCTGTAACATAGCTTGGTTGAAGGTTTTTGTCTACATGTGCAATAAAATGAAAGAAGAAATGCTGCTGTGAGTTGTATCTTCCTTGGATTGATATATATATATATATATATATATATATATATTATATATATATATATATATATATATATATATATATATATATATATATATTACACGCTTCAGATTGCTGTCTTCAACAGTATAAAATGAACAACGAAAATGATGGTGCATAATGTGTTTTTTTAATAATAAGCTTTCCTTTCATGTTTATATATCCACTGCTCTCATGTATAAAGTGTTAAGCAAAACATAGAGAATGTATTCTGAATACCTAATATCTTTTGGTCGATGAAATCTTGATTTCCTGCATGCTAATGTCTTCCACATTTGCATAGATAACAACTTGTAATGTTTTCTCCTCCCAACATAATCAGCCAAAGTTTCTGTCATTTTAAAAACTATTATCGAGTTTGTTTCCAGATGCAAATTTCCGCTTAGGTAACCAGTGATTTACAAACTTCAATATCACGAGTTCTATTTACGGTTTAATCTTCGTTGTTTAAAAATTAAGGCGCAGAATTAACTTAGCATCAAATTTGGGTCACTTAATACGTTATTTGGGGTGGAAACTTGTGCGCTTAAGATTCAAGAGGAGGGACTTATGGAAAGGAACGAGATGAGGATGGTGAGATGGATTGCTGGAATATCACTACAGGTAAGGAGGGAGAGTCAAGATATGGGAAGTGGGGCCAATCAAGAGAGCTGAGAACATGGAAGGTGGGACGTCAGCGGATCAGAGGGATATGGGTGAGATGAGACGGGTGGAGGAAGATGCAAGGACTAGAAACAGATGGAGAATGTTAAAGCGAGCGGCCGACCCTCCAATGCTTTGGGACTAATCAGGTCGAAAGAAGAATACGTTATTCTTATTCATATCTCGAATGTTTTATTAATATATTTTCCAACATTCCAGCGGGAAACAATAGATAGCTAACGAGGGAGGGAGAATTGATAATTAAAGCAATAATAATAAGAGCAATAATCATCCCGAAGTGAAATCCACAAATTCAGTTGTATTCATCAGAGGGGAAACATTATTATCATAATGCATATCAAGTAGGATTCTTTATTGTATCCTTCACATTTCCAGGTTAAGGGACGACTTTCGATTCCTTCGGCAGCTGGAAAACGCGTCCAGTTCGCCTAAAAAATTCTTGAATGGCACCGAACTGGAAATTGGTATGCTGGATTTGTTCACTCGAATATTGAACTTCCTTTCCCCATTTCAACTGTTGATGGCCGCTGACGTCTGCATGATGGCGTGACCTCTCGCTAAGGTACAGTTGTATATATATTTTTGTTTATTATTTTGTTGTATGATTACGAAACCAAGGAAAACAGTAGGCTTGCACCCCAAATGTGTTTATTTTCTCTTTCTCGGGGAGTAAGCCTGCAAAATACTTTGCTGTTGTTGGGGTGGGGGGAGACGGTTAGGAGAGCTCTATGGAAAAGTGTAAAACGTTCTGAAAAAGTGTTTCGCGTTGAGTTAAAGATACGGGAATGTTTGGATAGAATATTTATGATTTATTTATTAGAATGAAATTGTAAAAAGTAAATAATGTGCATGTTAACATTACAGAACAATTATTTCTAAAAATATATAGCATATTTATTTTAATTTCCGTTGATGAAACGAGGCACTATCTGACCGTAGATTTTTCACGCGCCTCAAGTAAGTTAGAGATAGGATTACGCTTGCAGAGCTATATAAGTGTATTTAGTAGATATTAAAGTGTATGCAGATTAATCATATGACAGCGATGATCTATGACCCTAAAAATGATTGATTTAACCCTGTAAATGTTTTCATTGTCTTTTTCGCCGACGTATTTCGGTTTGAATTGCGAGATTCATATACAGAAAAAAATAATAAAAGATAAGATGTCCTTCATTGTAATTTACTTTTCACTAGAAAGGCCGAAGGGATTTGGAAAGACATAATTTTGCAATTTATTTTTAATTATTTGCAACGTCGAAGAGATTTGGAAAGACAGAATTATGCATTATATAGATTTGGAAAGAAAAATTATGCAATTTAGATTTGGAAAGACAGTTTTACAATTTGGATTTGGAAAAACAATTTTGCAATTTAGATTTGGAGAGACAGTTTTGCGATTTAGATTTGGAAAGACACAATTTTGCAATTTAGTTTTGGAAAGACAACTTTGCAATAAGACTTAGAGGAAAACAATTTTGCAATTTAGACTTGGAAAGACAAAATTTAACAATTTATTTTTCACTGGAAACGGCGAAGAGACTTGGAAACAGACTTTTTTTCTGCAGTACTAACGTCCAAGTCGTGGGAGGCGAGTTCCTCCAATACATATTTCCAGCACAACTTCTTTCTCCTACTTAAGAAGGAGTTACCCGGGAATTGGGGCTTCAAGCTAATACTTCAAACTTTCCTCGGTTTAATCATCTGATCCTCCAGTTTGGCGTGGATGCCTTCTTCTATGTTTCATTCTACTGTTTTTTTTTTTTTTTTTTTTTTTTTTTTTTTTTTTTTTTTTTTTTTTTTTTTTGGTAATGAATCCTTCGTGCAATTCAAGATATGATTTTGACCCTGGAATCGACGAAGCCTTCTCTCTCTCTCTCTCTCTCTCTCTCTCTCTCTCTCTCTCTCTCTCTCTCTCTCTCTCTCTCTCTGCATCTCAGACCATCCAAGATTGGAAGATGCGAAATATACCGGAAAATGCATTAGCAATTCTCTCGTAAACATTAGAGTCTGCCTCACACTGAGGGATCTGGGGCAACTCGAAAAAGCTGTAAGGGATCTCTCTCTCTCTCTCTCTCTCTCTCTCTCTCTCTCTCTCTCTCTCTCTCTCTCTCTCTATCTCTCTCTCTCTCTCTCTCTCTCTCTCTCTCTCTCTCTCTCTCTCTGCATCCCACACCATCCAAGATTGGAAGATGCGAAATATACCGGAAGATGCATGAGCAATTAGAGGTGCCTCACACTGAGGGACCCGTGGCAACCCGAACGAGCTGTTAGTTGTGTAAGGTAAGGTAAGTACTCTCTCTCTCTCTCTCACTCTCTCTCTCGTGTTCAATATGACCTTCTCAGAGCCAGTCAACGGCAGCAATGGAAATTAGAAACATTTTATATATAGAATATGCTTCTAATTTGGGCAGGTCTTGGTGCCTTCAAATTATCCGGAGCAGCGCTGGAATATTGCGTCGGGTCCTCTTAAACATTTCTGTGGAAATCCGATAAAATCTCAAGGAATTGAATTAGGAATGTTCTTATCTGTGGTGTCCTCCGAGATGATGTTATAAATATGCAGTGCCTGGTTAAAAAAGATCGTCTTAAACCGTGAAGATCTGATATGAATGAAAGGACAGAGAGAATATTGATTTGCTTTGGGACCTTTTACCACACGAGAGATAAAAAACGAGATGACACCAGCATCCGCCAGAAAACGAAAACGGGATACTTGCCAGAGAAAACGGGAATACTTTGCCAAACCTGTAATTAAAAGAACGACATTTAATTACCTTCAGAAACTGCTGCTGCACCGAAACTCCTTCTTCCCAGCTTCGCTCGAAATCCATTAAAACACATTGCGCGAAATCAGAATTACTTCGAGAATGATAACAGCAAACTCCGTCCGCACTTTTCCCGTCCACCCTCAGATCTTAAAAACTTTATTTAAGGTTCAGGTTACCCATAATCGTGCTTCTGGCAACGAGGTAATGCTCAGACAGCATCCCGGGACCGGCGATTTTCGCTTGTTTTAGGATTGTTAGCTGTACGATTTTTTCGAAGAAATAGAATCAGGAAGAAACTTGTGTAACAAAGAATTATTCCCCGAAGACATTTAGTGTGCGTTTGAATTATTGAGAGAGATATATATATATACATATATATATATATATATATATATATATATATATATATATATATACAAGTATATATATATATTATAATTATATATATATATATATATATCATAGATTATATATTGTATATAACATACTATATATATATCATATAGATATATATGTATATAACACATATATATATATATATACTATCTATATATATATATATATATATATATATATATAGATATATATATATATATAATATATATCTTGTTAGCTTCCAGGGAAAGGCATTCGATATAATTGAAGGTTTATTGCTGATGCCGACGTTTCAGCAATAAACCTTCAATTATATCGAATGCCTTTCCCTGGAAGCCTAGAAGTATGATTCCGAGAGCTGCAGCTCCAATTGTTTAATATATATATATATATATATATATATATATATATATATATATATATATATATATATATGTATATGTATATATATGCATGTACATATGCATATATGTATGTATATATATACACATATATATACATACATACATATGTATATATATGTGTATATATATACATATGTATGTATGTATATTACACTACACATATAGATATGTATATGTAGTGTTACTTTATTGCTCGGATCTTACCATTCTTCTTCCAAAACCCTTATATATATATTTTTTTTTTATTTCATCAGAATTAGATAATACTCTTATCTCCTGCACTCGATGACATTTGGAATTACGTCATATTGACAGTTATATAAAAAAATCTCCCCAAAAAACAGAATTCTTTGTAGAACTATGAAGTGTCAAGTAGCGATAAAATGTAAAATCATCAACGTAATATTTGCGAACCATTATGAGCCATTTTTGTTTATCAGAATAGATGCATTTTTTTTTTGCAACGTGCTGAAGCGATGAATGTATTTTTGGTGGATTAAATCTCTCATTATTATCTACCTCTCTAACGAATAAAGCAACCGTTTCATTAACCTTAATGCATTTTTTAGTAAAACTCATTTACGTAGTACTGCCTCGTCCTATAACTTTTTGACAGTTCGCAATAAAACATAGGTTAATACTCGAAAACATTTACATATATATATATATATATATATATATATATATATATATATATATATATATATATATATATATATATGTATGTAAATGTTTTTGAGTATTAACCTATGTTTTATTGCGAACTGTCAAAAAGTTATAGGACGAGGCAGTACTACGTAAATGAGTTTTACTAAAAAATGCATTAAGGTTAATGAAACGGTTGCTTTATTCGTTAGAGAGGTAGATAATAATCAGATATTTAATCCACCAAAAATACATTCATCGCTTCAGCACGTTGCCAAAAAAAAAATGCATCTATTCTGATAAACAAAAATGGCTCATAATGGTTCGCAAATATTACGTTAATGAAAGTAAATTATTTCCTATGTGATAATAATCCTATTGAGAAAAAAAAGTTAAAACAGTATGAAAAAACAGCAAATTCCTGACTCGAAAAATACCTGGTAGCACAAATATTTTATTTGTAATAAACTGAATCAGTTTATTACAAATAATTCATTTGTAATAAACTGATTCAAAAATATTTCCATATTTTGGCGTGAATATACATTTAAAAGTGTTTTTTTTAGAACGAATATTTAATATCTTTCCCTAAGCCTCTTCTTGTTCAATACATATATATATATATATATATATATATATATATATATATATATATATATATATATATATATATATATATATATAGTAAATAAATATATACACATATATACACTTACATACATATATTTATGTTTGCGAAAATATATATATGATAAATTTTGAGCAAATCAGAGAAAAAGCTTTTTTATCATTTGACTCATACTTTTTCATATCTTCTACTACATTTACAGTCATATGGTTTACTGTGAAAACCTGTAAATGAGGTACTCCCTCATGGAATAAAGGCATTAGTAGACATGATTTTAGAAATTTAAAGACTTCCTATAATTTCTATAGGACACTCAAGCCTTTTCTTTACATTGAATGCGTCATTGTACTCTTTCTGACAGGTCTTAACTATGTCTTAAATCAATCTTAAGTATACTTTTGTATTTAAGACTCTTCTGCCACTCCCCTCGGGACAAAAAAATACCTTAGGTCATCTCTTTCCAGTTGCAAATCCTCTTAGGTACTTCGTGGTATTTTCCTCACTCTGTTAACACCTCTGGTTTTATTATGAGGGGCAAAGGTCTCCACAACGTATGTACACATTTTCACGTACATTCGGGAACACCGAGGATAAGTCGCTGCCTATATAAAGGCGAGCAGGCTGAACAGCCCCTTTAACCCCCTGCAGGTTTTTCTGAATAATCTCTGTCTCCATTTATCGTTTCAGTCAATCTGCTTTTATGCTCTTATTGCATTGTTTTGTAGCTTTCACTTCCAATGGGCTAAGAGCTTTCAGTCTTCAACCGTGCATCTGATGTCTAGGACAGTCCTTTACGACGCTCCTGGTTGGCTGTTGATAGGGCAACCAAAGGGCTGGAAACTCTCAGTCTCTCTCGAGAGTTCACATAGGCAGGACATACGTTACACCTCTCCTTAGGGATACGTCTTTCAAAATTATCCCTCATGAGAGGTGGAACTCTCTCGAGAGACTGAGGAGAGTTTCCAGCCCTGTGATTGACTTATCAACAGCCAATCAGGAGCGTCGTAAGGAACTGGCCTAGACATCAGATGTACGGTTGATGTGAATCTACTACCATAGCACCCGCACTCCAGAAATAAGAAACTTGGGTAATTTTTTTTATTTATTTTCATCTATGTCAGTTCCGTTTTTATATTCAATTTCATTGAAAGTCACCAGATGCATTTTGTTTCCATCCTTTTTTCGTCTTTAGGTTTTTTTTTTTTTTTTTGGGGGGGGCTGGGGTCTAGATTAGATAGTACCACACCCCCCAAGGGTTTTTAACCCGGTACGTATATAAATCATTGCAGCGTGTTTAGTACAAACCTGCTCAGGGTTGACTGTAAAAAAAAAAAAAAAAAAAAATTATATAAATATCATAAAGATAATGACACTCAAGGAATGTCAGTCCATGATAACGCCACCCCACCCCTACCCCCAACGTTGCTGGGCTCACTATCTAGGAAAAATTCTTTTTTGTTCTGGAGCGAGAGAGAGAGAGAGAGAGAGAGAGAGAGAGAGAGAGAGAGAGGAACCGGTAACTCAAAGATTACGTTCCATCTTCTCTACACGAACCAAAACAACAATCACAGTGAAACAAACCAACTACTGAACTATTGGGTTTTCACAGTGAAGGCTCAACAAACAAATGACCTGGCGGCTAATGAACGCCTGAGGGTGTCTGCTTACTTAAGGGGGAGAGTGGCAAATACTCCCCCCACCCCATCTCAACGCTTTTCAGAATAACAGAGGCGAGATAATCCTGACATCTGGCTGTTTCTCAGGTCACCTGAAACGCTATTGAAAAGATCCAGGTTTGATAATGTTACATTTCTATTTCATTTACGTAAATCTTAGAGAGATTGGGTTTCACGGAATCTTTATAGGCTTCACTGTATTGTAAACTTTTAATTATTCTTTATTGGTTAACATTTTTGTAAATTCAATTGGATAAGGTTTTAGCATAAGGAATGGGATATAGCTTATTGTAAACTTTTCGTATTGTGCTCTTGTTTTTTAATTTATTTTTTCTTTATTGATTAGCATATGTGTAAATTCGAGGGTATAGGTTTTAACATAAAGAATAGTATATAATTTAAAGTGGAGGGGATCTATATTCTATCAGGTAAATTGTTTTGATTGAAAATTATTAAACTACAGATGAAAGAACAGCGTGGCTATGAGAGAGAGACAAAGAGAGAGAGAGAGTTTTACATATCCTTCAAAAGCTTACTAACACAATTACAACTTTGGATGAATATCAACACAGATAATAAAACCCAGTAACCAGAAACAGAAACGTGAGCACTGGCAAGACCGCACATTCTCCCATTCTGTGACACCAACCTTGACTTGGCAACAGAGATTTCAAAAGTATTTTCTCTGTAACGACAATAACAAAAACTGGACAAATGATACCGTGACATAGTTCAGCTGCCTTTAACCTTTTGTCAAAGGTCTTCTAGGAATTGCAATTTGTTATTATCAGTTTTCAACAATGAAGGAATATATTTGGAGTCCTGCATTTGCTTCAGATCATAATAAAGTATTTCTAATCGCGTTTTCGATGTAGCTGGTGGTTATTGTATCATAACTGTACTCTATTGGATTTCACGGGAACATCTCAGAATGTATGCGTGAGGGAAATTGCCAATTTTCGCTGAAACGAACTACTAAATTGATCGTGGTTTGAGGCGTCGGGGGAGAGGAAAAGATGTGATGTCAATCATAATTTTTCTGTTTATTTATTTTTTTTTAATTCACAATACAGATGAAGGATAGAGCGACTCAGTGGCGTGGTCTGTTTGGTCTCGGCCGCGAGGGGTCAGGGATATCTATTTTTGTGACAGAAGTTCGCTCTCGACGTGGTTCGGAAGTCACGTAAAGCCGTTGGTCCCGTTGCTGAATAACCACTAGTTTCATGTAACGTAAAAACAAACAAACAAACAATTAAACAGATGAAGGGTAGCCAAATAACGAAGTATCTGTGAGGGAGTAATGGAATATAGAGGGATTGTTATCATATTAGCACTTCTAATTAGGCCGAGTTTGGAAAAAAATATGGAGTTTTATCACGGTAAAGGAACTGGAATATGTGATTGCATGATGTGAATTAATTCGAGGCTCGGATTCCCCTCAAGGATTTGCGGAAGTTTGCTTACAATACGTAGCACAGACTGCAACATTAAACAGTAATTAAGACATCATCATTAACTTGCAGTTTACAAGGCTCGTTCGATTATGTGTGCATCTGTGTAAATCTTGATCGTTTAACTTATCTGTGAAGGATGTGTACAAAAGCACAATATAGAGGTCTGCTCATTTCCCTCAAGTATTTTCTTAATGGACTTGGTACAGTGTTAGTCCTGATTTTATTCCGTCCGCTCCCAGATCTCAAAACTACTATGTCTAAAGGGTTACAAATTGGTATGTTGATCACCTACCCTCCTAATCATTAAGCTTACCAAGTTGCAGCCCTCTAGCCACAGCAATTTTTATTTTATGTAAGGATAAAGTTAGCCATGATCGTACGTCTAGCATATTTTTACTTGTTTTAAGTAGAGTGATGCTTCAGATGATATTATTTCTTTAGGTAGAATTTACGATGTCACTACCCTTCATTGAGGTTTTCCGTGGGACTGTCGTAGAATCTTATATAACTGTTGCCAACCGGCTGGTTTCTGATGAAAGGGAACGATTTTATTTGCGTCGAATGATTGTATTTCCATCTTGCAAAGAATAATTCTCACGTTTTTTTAATTTGCAATATCGTCTGCACATTGATTCAGCACGTTATGAAATATTTTTGTGATCTGAATTTGTGTTGTGCGATAGATTTCACGTTGTCGAGATAAAAAAAATAATTATAATTTATTACATATATATTTTCACATAGAATGATGGAAATGATCGTTTATTTTATCTTTTCTTTTTCAAAAATCTCTGTTTATTTTATGTTGCTCAAATCCTTTGGCACTGAGCTCAATTCAATTCAGCCGTCAAGAACTGATAATGGATCATTTTGGTTGAAAAGTATATCGGGAAACGTATATTATTTTACACTTGAGTCTTCCAGATTGAAGGAGTAATCTGACCTAATCCCTTGTATTGAAGAAAAATAAAAGAAAAAAATCTTCGAGATATAAAAGCTACTTTAAGCCTCTATAACCTGATTCAAACTGGCTGCTGTTGAATGCAGGTTGATTTGATAGGAAGACTTAGTTAAGAAAATGACCAATAATGAATTCTTCCAGTCCTCCATCGCATTGAGAAGGAATAATCTTCTTAGAAAGTCATCTTAATATTTCTGGAATCTTATCTAGTGGGAAAAGGGTCTTAATGGTGTGAAAAATAGTCTTTTCATTCTGATAAGCGTTTTCTTCAGACCCTGATAATCATTATCCTGGCGCGAAGATGTGACAAGATTGCGTCATCTGGAGAATCTGTCATTGCAGAGTTGCCACGGAGACACTACAACAGAAAGATTACTGTCACGTGTTCAGAAACAAGGCTTTATTTTTTATATTCATACTTTTATTGATACGAGATATTTCTGTGGTTTATATTTTTATTCATACTTTTATTTATAAGATCACACATTTATTTATACGAGATACTCCTGTGGTTAATACGGGTGAAAAGGCAAATATAATTTTAATTTCGGTTTTGAATTTCGAATACGAGTTCAACAACCTAAAAAAAAAACTACTGCTCTAAGTAAATTTTATAAGAAACAAGTTAAAAATGCTCCGGCGCAATCGAGTTTCCCCGGGTCTTTTTGTGTGTAGGACCACCTGTCCTTTGCCTAATATCTTGTCCACTCTTGAGACCAGTTTCTTGATTACTGCCTCTCATTAAGAAGTATCTCGAGGAATGGCGTTGGGCATCTACAATAAAAGAGATTTTTTACTTTTCCCATAATTAGTTTTATTATTATTATTATTATGCTCTATCACAGTCCTCCAATTCGACTGGGTGGTATTTATAGTGTGGGGTTCCGGGTTGCATCCTGCCTCCTTAGGAGTCCATCACTTTTCTTACTATGTGTGCCGTTTCTAGGATCACACTCTTCTGCATGAGTCCTGGAGCTACTTCAGCCTCTAGTTTTTCTAGATTCCTTTTCAGGGATCTTGGGATCGTGCCTAGTGCTCCTATGATTATGGGTACGATTTCCACTGGCATATCCCATATCCTTCTTATTTCTATTTTCAGATCTTGATACTTATCCATTTTTTCCCTCTCTTTCTCTTCAACTCTGGTGTCCCATGGTATTGCGACATCAATAAGTGATACTTTCTTCTTGACTTTGTCAATCAACGTCACGTCTGGTCTGTTTGCACGTATCACCCTATCCGTTCTGATACCATAGTCCCAGAGGATCTTTGCCTGATCGTTTTCTATCACTCCTTCAGGTTGGTGCTCGTACCACTTATTACTGCAAGGTAGCTGATGTTTCTTGCACAGGTTCCAGTGGAGGGCTTTTGCCACTGAATCATGCCTCTTTTTGTACTGGTTCTGTGCAAGTGCCGGGCATTCACTTGCTATGTGGTTTATTGTTTCATTTTTCGTATTGCACTTCCTACATATGGGAGAGATGTTATTTCCGTCTATCGTACTTTGAACATATCTGGTTCTTAGGGCCTGATCTTGTGCCGCTGTTATCATTCCTTCAGTTTCCTTCTTTAGCTCTCCCCTCTGTAGCCATTGCCAATTGTCATCACTGGCTAGTTCTTTAGTCTGTCTCATGTATTGTCCGTGCATTGGTTTGTTGTGCCAGTCCTCTGTTCTTTCTGTCTTTCTCCTGTCTGCATATTTCTGGGTCTTCGTCTACTTTTATTAGTCCTTCTTCCCATGCACTCTTTAGCCACTCGTCTTCACTGGTTTTCAGATATTGCCCCAGTGCTCTGTTTTCAATGTTGACGCAGTCCTCTATACTTAGTAGTCCTCTCCCTCCTTCCTTTCGTGTTATGTATAGTCTGTCCGTATTTGCTCTTGGGTGTAGTGCTTTGTGTATTGTCATTTGTTTCCTGGTTTTCTGATCTATGCTGCGGAGTTCTGCCTTCGTCCATTCCACTATTCCTGCGCTGTATCTGATTACTGGCACTGCCCATGTGTTTATGGCTTTTATCATATTTCCGGCGTTGAGTTTTGACTTGAGTATCGCCTTGAGTCTCTGCATATATTCTTTCCTGATCGTGTCCTTCATCTCTTGGTGTTTTATATCTCCTCCTTCCATTATTCCCAGGTATTTGTATCCTGTCTCATCTATGTGTTTGATGTTGCTCCCATCTGGTAGCTTTATCCCTTCAGTTCTCGTTACTTTGCCTTTTTGTATGTTGACTAAGGCGCATTTTTCTATTCCAAACTCCATCCTGATGTCCCCAGATACAATCCTTACAGTCTGGATTAGGGTATCTATTTCCTTGATGCTCTTACCATACAGCTTGATGTCGTCCATGAACATCAGATGGTTGATTTTGTTGCCTCTTTTCTTGAGTTGGTACCCGGCATCCATCTTCTGTAGTACTTTTGTCATGGGAATCATGGCTACTACGAAGAGTAGTGGGGACAGTGAGTCGCCCTGGAAGATTCCTCTCCTGATATTAACCTCTGCTAGTCTTATTCCAGAGCTTGTAAGTATTGTATTCCAGTTGCGCATTGTATTTTTGAGGAAGCTGATGGTATTTTCCTCTGCCCCATATATTTTCAGGCATTCTATTAGCCATGTGTGTGGTATCATGTCGAAGGCTTTCTTATAGTATATCCATGCCATGCTTAGGTTGGTTTTCCTTCTCCTACTGTTCTTCATTACCATTTTGTCTATCAGGAGCTGGTCTTTTGTGCCCCTACACTTCCTTCTGCAGCCTTTCTGTTGGTGGGGGATGGTGTTTGTCTCCTCTAGGTAGTTGTATAGCCTTTCACTGATGATACCTGTTAGTAACTTCCACATTATTGGTAGGCAGGTGATAGGCCTGTAGTTACTAGCTATATTTCCCTTACTCTTGTCTTTTTGTACTAAGGATGTTCTTCCTGTGGTCATCCATTTGGGTGCTTGGTGATTTGAGATACAATGCTGGAGTTGTTCTGCTATTCGTTTTTGAGCCAGTATCCATGGACTTCATCGGGACCTGGGGCTTTCCAGTTTGGCATTTTATTTAGTTGGTGTCTGACTGTGTCTGTCGTGATCTCTGTGAATCTTTGTTTTATTCTCCCTGTTTCTTCTTCCTTGACTTCCTGGAGCCATGTTGCATGTTTGTTGTGATACCGGATTGCTCCATATGTTTTCCCAGAGTCTCTTACTTGGAGAGAATTTCTGGGTGGTTGTCTTCCCCTCTTAGTTGGCTGTATAGTCTTTTCTGGTTGGTTCCGAATAGTTTGTTCTGTTGGTATCCCTTGTTCCTGTTCATGTACCGTTGGATCTTATGTGCTTTGGCCTTAAGCCTCTGTTTTACATCTTCTATTGTGTTGTTTAGTCCCCTCTCTTGTACTTTGTATTTCTCGTTGAGTTCCTCCCTTGTTTTCTTGCTTCTTAGCCTTTTTTCTGCCATCTCTTTCAGTTTACTCAAGTCAGATCTCATCACCATGATTTGCTTTTCCAGGCGCCTTTTCCAAGGAGGTTGCTGTTTTGGTTTCTGTTGGGTTGGTTGTGACGGTGGTGTTGGTGTTTGAATCCCCATCAGTTCTGCTACTAATCTTGCTCCTGCATATGTCAAGTTATTTGTTTCTGTGATACTGGTGGTGTGTATTAGGCCCATTATTTCATTGACCTCACTTGTTTTCTCCCTTAATTTCTTGGTGTTGTAGGCTTTCATGGAGGGGATCTTTGTTCTCTCTGTATCTGGCTTCATCCATTGTCTAATCTTTTCTACCCATTCCGTCCTCTCTGTTACTTCGTCGGTGTTTCTTCGTGTGTCGTTGTTTGATACTTCATCCTCCCTGTCGTCTTCTGTGGCATCGTCTCTCAGTTCGTCTTCGTGTAATTCGTTGTCGTGTGACATTTCCCTTTCCAGTTCTTCTCTTTCTGTTGGGGAGAGCCAGTTCTTTTTCTTTATGTTCCTTACTTGGTCTGCCAGCCTCTGCTCTGTTTGGGGGGTGTTATTCCTCTCATTCCAGATGTTGATCAATCTTCTTCTATATCCTCTCTCCGTCGGGTTGCTTCTGATGTAGCATCTCCATATTTCCTTATTTTCTTCTCTTGTCCATTTCTTCCTTTTTGCCTCTGTAGCTCCAATCTCAGGCTGTTGATTACTGTTGTTGTGGTGATCAGTTGCTGGATGACGACCTCCAAGTACCTGACCGTCTTCCCCTACAATTGGGTTGAATACCTGGTTGCCGGACGAGGCTCCTCTGTTGCCAGAGGTTCCATTTACGTCGTTGTCGTTTATTCCTTCATTTCTTTCCATCATTGCTGAGTTTTGCTATTTAACCCATAGCTGGACCCTACCCCATCAGGGATAGGTACTCATTTACAGCTGAGTAGACTGAGGAAATTATGGTAAAGATCCTTTCCCAAGGAATCAACGCCGAGGAGAGCGGTCACCCATCCAACGACTGACCAGCCCCAATGTTGCTTAACTTGACTTAAGTCTATTGACGACCTAACCCACTCCTCCACGGCTCCACATTATTATTATTATTATTATTATTATTATTATTATTATTATTATTATTATTATTATTATTATTATTATTATTATTATTATTAACTTACATTCTGATGTTCATTTCATCACTTTAGCTTTGACAAGAATAAATTATGAACCACCGAACCCATTGCTGTGAAATTTTACATCATAAAACTTAAGTATTTTAATCATATAGCGATTATCCCTCAGTAATAATGAGTGAAGATATCATTTAGCACTTTTAAAAACTGCTTCAGCAAACTTTGAATAAAAAAAGACTTCCATTAAATAAACCCAGAAAAACCATATGTCAAGAAATCGCTCATAAATTTGGAAGTCTCTTTAAAAAGAATTTCAGTGACCTTTGAATATCACTCAGATAGAACTCTATTCACCACTGACACACAGACAAACAAACACTGCCTACAGATTACCTCCTGGAGGTTCGTTAGTTTGCTAAGTTTCTCAAGCAGAGTAAATCCTGGAATCGGGAAGCAGCATAATCTCGGCCAATCAATTAAGGATTAGTTTACAGAGAATCGGCTGCCTCCAATATCACTAGCAATGTGGTACATGGATAATTTTTAATATTTTTAGAATGATAACAACTTCACTTTTGTGGGAGAACTTTAGCACACTTTTATTAAGTGAAAATGAAGGGCATACAGCGTAAAATGTATGTACTCGGCACACAGGAATTTTGGAACTTAGAATTTATATTTTTTTCTGTAAATCTAGAAAGCTTTCAGACGATATAAAACGCCCACTGCTCATCACTAAGGCAGCTTTTAAATCATCCTCTAGAACAATCTGGGAGTTTCTGGAAGCCTTTGGAAGCCTCTGGAACTTTCTGGAAGCCCATGGAAGCCTAACATCGTCGGTTATGTATGATTGTGGTTTTTATTTTCCATATAATATAGATTTATGCACTTATATGCTTATATAGTCACGAAGACACTTTCTTTATGATTTACCTCCGAAGAATTCTGTCGTAAGCCAGTCACTTAATGTGAAACAGCTCACCTCTACCATCCCCTAAATTCAGCACCTCTACCATCTCCTCATCTCTCTCTCTCTCTCGCTCTCTCTCTCTGATTTCACAATCCAACGAGATGA
>NC_061107.1:5574339-5606839 GCF_015104395.2 Macrobrachium nipponense
TCATTCCAGTTAGTAATTCCAGTGATGTCTTGCAGATGGACGACGACCCAGTCCTTCAGCCTGATGACCATCATTTGCTCAGGTTCTACGCAGCCATAAACAGAGTTGTGCAGCCAGCAATGCACCGCGTCTTCATTTTGCTCAGACCTGACAATGGGAAATCTGTCAAGGAACTTCTGTTTGATATCAGTGAATTCTCGCAGTTCAATAAGCCAGAAAGACAAAAACTAGATGAAGGGAAACCCAGTAGTGAATTTGATATATCACTCCTGTACAAGCTACTCCAGAGGGTTTGTGGCTTAGCAGACGCCAATCATTCCAAGTGGAGTGATGCCGGGTCACTTGAGAATTCTCTCAGAAGACTGAAAGATTACAGGAACACTTTAGCCCACGAGCAGATTTCTCTCACCTCTGATGAACTCCGAGAAAAGATCAGAGATATGGAAGGGTTGTGTCAAAATATTCTCGAGGCAGCTGGTCAACAAAGGAGTTTACCTGTTGCTGCAGACTTAGAAAGAATGCACGATGGGATGGAAGAGGCAATATCAGGAGAAATAGATCTATGGGAACCTTATAAGACTGCTTTGGCCAAATTAAGAAGTGAACACACCACAGTCCTGATCAGGGAAGGAAGAAAAGATATTCATGCAATTGGAAAGAATTTAATGATCCTAAATCCATTCGTTTGGATGATTGATTCTAAATATGCCAACTTCAATGTGGAGAGTGTGTATACAGAGAATGGGATAAAAGGCATGGGCAATGTCGATATACAACATCTGTTAGTTTCTGCTGTACCTGAACATCAACCAGATGCATTACCTGACGTCATTGTAATATCTGCTACTCCCGGAATGGGCAAAACGAGTTCGTTTCGCTTTCTAGTCCAAGATTGGCTCTCCTCTAATCCAACCACGCTTGGAATGGAAAACATCGATCTCATAGTGCCCGTCGTATTGCGACATGTGAGCAGCAATAATATCAAAGATTTGGTTAAGGATGAACTTCTGCACAATGTTGCAAAACATCTGCAACCAGATGACATCATCTCAGCTCTGAAGAATGTTTCCTTGCTTTGGATGTTGGATGGGTATGACGAAGCAAGCACAGAAACCAGAAAAGTGGTCAAGGAAATCGTTCAGAAGTTTCCAGGTTCCAGAATAATGATTACAACTAGAGAAGAATTCAAGAATGAAATTGAAACTGAGGTAGCTTCAGTAGGTCGCTCTTACTCAAGTGTTACTCTTGCTGGGTTTTCTGTTGAAAACATACAAGAATACGCTGAAAAAATAATTTATGCTTCTGTTCAAAATCCACAAAAAAGAAGCGATATACTGAAAGAGTTCATGGCATTCACTGAAAATGAGTACAGTCTGGATATCCTACGTGTTCCTCTATTTGCAGCTATCACAATTGTACTGTGGCTCGACTCCCCTGAGAATGCTTCCCACATAAAAACAACTTCCTCTCTATTCACTCTGCTTGTTGATCACATGATTCAGAGACTCGTAATACGAGAATCATACAGAAAGCTGAATCAGACCATATCTTCCTTAAAACAGAAACTCAGTAGTTTTTTTGACAGCATTGGCTTTGTTCTTTGGCAGAACTATGATCACTTCATTCTTCACCATTATGAAGTAGACTATTTGCTAGAGAAATGTTCAGAGCTTGGGCTTCCATTTAAGGATTCCATGTCAGCTTTCTTTGTTTATGCTGAAAAGGCTACACCTCTGGGCATCGTAGAAGAATACACAATCATCCATCGTGAATTGATGGAGTTCTTGGGAGCGAGAGCATTTGCCAACAAAATGATCCATGAGGGATGGGATGTGATGGACACTGCTAAATATTTCCTCCAAAGAAAGAGAGAATTATTACTGAAGCATGACCCTTTACATAATAGTCTGGGTGGTTTGTACTATGACATAGACAATTTGTCCATGGAGTTGCCTTGTGATAAATACGAGACCTTCTGTAACGAACGCTTTGTGATGCCAGTATATGTTTTTATCAGAAAATATGACAATTGTTGTTATATGTGTTACAAATCCATAGAAGAAGAAAAAGTAAGTGAGGATTATTATTTACATACCGACAATTTTGTTACAACACTTAAATCAACAAATTTCTGGTGCCATGTAAAAGACAAATTGTTTGGGCGGTGGTTCGCGTATGTTTTGGGATACCTGAGTCTCCGTCGACACTTGAATGAAGAAAGGTGTGAACAGTTTGCCTTTATTTTTAGTTCATCTAGAGGTCCATTTCTAAACATATCGTACATCTTATTAGGACTGAATGAAGCTGGAGATGATTTATTTGTGAAAAAACTATGCAATTACGTTAATCGTAAAATGTGGGCATTCAGAGATAGTCGTTGGTTTTCACAAACACAAACAGTAAAGATTCTGCAGTACATACAGCCGAAGTCAGTCTTTCTTCATCTTTGTAAAGAACTAGATTATTCTAACAGAATTGATTCAACAAAGTTCCTACTTGATTACATTGAAACATTTGTTGAATACAACTGTGAAATTCACCTTGACCTGCAATACTTCTTCCACAATGCTGACCCAAATTTAGAGCTGACAATGACTTCTCTGGAACGGTTGCTCAGAGGCACTTCCCGTTGCCGACTTGTTACATTCAGAGGTGTTGTCGACGACAGTACTCTGGTACTCCTAAAGAGATCTACTTACCTGAGGGAGTTATCTCTGATGTACATTGGGGAAGACCTTCGCCATATGGCTGAATTAGTGAAGACGTTGCCTGAACTGAATGTTTTCCGATTAGCTATGGATTTTCGCTGTTGTTCTGGCGAGGAGCTGCCCGTTCTCATTCGAGATGAGGAGGTGGCAGTTCGCGAGCTTTGCGTCATTCTTACTGACGTTTTCAACTACGATCTGAGCGTGTTGCCACGGCCCTCAAGAGATTACTTCCAAATCCGTTTCATGTGATCTTACGTGGCAGAATTACGACCTTTGACCTAGAATGGTTACTTCCAAATCCGTTTCGTGTGATCTCACGGGCCAGCATTTCGAACCTTGACCCAGCATTTCGACCTTTGAGGGAAAGGATATGGACTTATATTTCTCGTGTCTTGGAAAAGTTTTTGAATGTCAATATCATACAAGTATTGCTGGAAGCTCCTGACGAAATTTGTCAGTACGTTCATATCATAAGACCTTATGTAGAAGACTTGGAAAGATTCTCAAACCAGCAGTTCCCCAGTACTACAATAGAAGTCCAATTTGTCGACGCCACAGGGTATGCATGGAACTAAAGAGACAGGACTAACAGCATACTAAGAAGTATTTCTAAAATTGGAGTGTGATTATACTTATGCATATTATTATTATTAGTATTATTATTATTATATTATTATTATTATTATTATTATTATTATTATTATTGTTGTTGTTGTTGTTTACAATAGTATCATCATATATCATGTGTTAAATGTATATTACTGAAAATGTAATTGGAACCTGGACGATCCACAGATCTCATCGATCTTTTCTTCTCAACGGACAAAAATTTACAGAAATTTGCACAGTAAAGAAAAACATGTATAAGATGCGCCTTACAATTTGAAACCCTCCAGTAATGAGAGCCAGAGTATCAGTTAGCCTCTGTAAAGAGCATCCTGCTGTCATGGTGAGTATATAGCTCTTTTAGTGCCGAGCTTTTGAACTGCGCCTCCTTCCTCGTTGCGTGTGCTAAATAAAGCTGGCCTCGTGCCAGCGCTGCTCTTCTTGTTCTTAGACATAGAGCAGCCTGTGAGTGAAGCTTAACCCTTGCTCCTAGACAGAGAGCAGCCTGTGAGTGAAGTTTAACCCTTGCTCCTAGACAGAGCAGCCTGTGAGTGAAGTTTAACCCTACCAGAAGGATGGAGAGTGAGACTCCTTGGAAGAAACGAAGGAGGCTGCAACATCAGCGTATCCTATTGGAGCCATTCTTTCCAGTACTTGGAATCATTCGCATTTCATGCATATTCACTTTGATGGAAATTCTGTTGATAATTATTATTATTTATTTATTGCTATTATAACTAATGGGAATTGTGTTCATATTACTATTGTAAGTAGAATTAGTTGATTAAGAAAGCTAAGTCCTATTTCCAGACTACCTTGGAGCTTGCCTAAGATTAGATAATGGGGCACTTTGAGGTCACATCTAGATATTGCCTTAATAATGAATGTGAATTAGAAGTTGCAGATGCAATGCTGGAACCGCTAAAAATGATTAAATTATTCAAGCTTCCTTTTTCTTTTTTTCGTCCTTGTTCTGTGGTTTAGATTTCCTTCTAAGTTGACTGCGATTTCAAGAGGTGAATTTCCTAGGTACTTGTTTCCAATCTCTCTCTCTCCCGAATACTCAAGACCAACGATTTCTCCATAACGACTAATCTTCATCTTGGGTAATAATTCTGCACGAGACTAATGACAAACAGCGGAGCTAATCACCCTTGTCGTTGCCTGGTAATGACCTCCTCTTTATAATAATGATTCTCTCTGCTACTGCTGCTGTTGTCGGTGTACTTTTAACGGCAATATTGCTCTTCGGTTGCTCCGTTTCGGTGAGTGGTTTTCAGTAGCTCTCGCCGTCGATCGTTTCAAGGTTGCTACGTAGGTCTTTTACCTGTGTGTGTGTGTGTACTGTTGTTATCATTGATGTTGCTGTCGAGGTAAGTTGATGGTGAATAAGTGCCGTTTGTTGTTAAAGGAGGAGGAGGAGGAGGATGGAAAGGAGAATGAAGAGGAGGAAGGGAAGGAGGAGGAGGAGAAATGAGGAAGAAGAGGAGGAGGGGAAGGAGAAGGAGAAGGAGGAGAAGGAGGAAGAGGAGGAGGAGGAGGAAGAGGGGAAGGAGAAGGAGGAGAAGGGAAAGGAGAATGAGAAGGAGGGGGAGAAGGAGAAGGAGAAGTAGGATGAGGAGGAGGAAGAGGAGGGAAAGGAGAAGGAGGGGGAGAAGGAGAAGGAGAAGGAAAAGGAGGAAGAGGAGGAAAAGAAATATGAAGGGGCTACTCTAGTCGCTCTATAGGAGTTGCTGTAATCATTAGCGCGCTGAAGTTAACTTGATCACCGTAATCTGGAAGCGTCAGGACTTCGGTCAGCAATTACTCATAGTTATCATTCAAGGAGATAACGAACGAAGATGATTTTCTCCAGTAGGAGGATTTACATACAAGATATTAAAGATCTGGATGGAAGTAGACAACTGTATTTTTTACGGTATTTTATTGTGTTTTTTAAGAATTACATAATATTATTGTTTAAAAAATATCCACAATTATATATATAAATATATTTTTATACAAAAATATAAAATAAAGACTTTCGAACACCTGAACGGTGATCCTCATCAGTGTAACGTTAAAATGTAATGAAGAGGATAGTTTCCCTCCGAAGAGCATCTAAAAAGGTGGGTGGGGCGAGAAAATAATAACAGCCCATCATCGAAGTGCTGGTTCGTGTTTTAGGTAATCCCAAACTCAACAGGCAGTTGCGCCAACCTCCTTGATCTCCGAACCTGCGAAGTTGCTCCTGCTTGCACTGCAAAGGTGCCATAGTCGGAAACATCCATTGGGACGTCGGCTATCTGGAGAGAGAGGGGAAGAGGAAGCAGAGCATCAGGGTTCACATGGTCAACGTCAGTTTCAAAATTAAAGTCTTTTAAGTAATGCTTGGCAATGAAACTGTTTATAAAAGGGTCTTCATTGGTGAACGACTTATTATCTTCAAAAGATATTCCCATGTTTATAGCGGCGCCTTCAACTATTTTTATATATAATTGTGGATATATTTTAAACAATTTGTTTTCACGAAACTGAATTTCTTAACAATCTTATTCACGTTTACGATCATACTTATAAATGGATCTTTTCTTGAGAACAAGAGAGGAGGTGACTGCCTACCAAAGACTAGTTGAAAGGTGGACTAGTGCTGTTAAAACCAAGAACCAACTCCAGTTTTTGAAGAACTGTTTGGAGGAACATGTTATTCCTAAGTCTTTTGGCTGGATTTTTCTTTCTTCGTTTGGGGGAGAGAAATTCCCCAAGTTTGCCAGACTGTATCTTGAAGACCGCATACAACAAGCCTCCTGGGATGTGGAAACGAAATTTTTGTCTCTTGGCGAAGCCTTGAGATGCCTGGAGAAGTTCTTCAATGAGACTTTTTTGAGGGTGCCAGAGAAAGAGCGGGTGAGGTTGCTAGACTTAGGGGTTTATCACATGGTCAAAAATTACAACAAAAATTGCTCAGACTTTATAATGTTTCAAAATGGGAGATACATGTGGTTAAAGTTCTCAATCTCTCCGACTTTCCTTTAAATAAACAGCAATTAGAAATTCTTAACCTGGGTCTTGGGTTTTGCTTGGGCAACAGTAAACAAGATGTTCTTCAAGGTATCAGAAACATAAACTAAAATAATTTCAAATACCCAGAATATAATATTAACTTTTTGAAAGGTGTTATTCTTAAACAAAACTTAAGTGGAAAGGAATTTGAGGTTTTGCCGAAACGACATCGAGAAGCCTTAGGTTTGTCTTTTCAAAAATAAGGATATTATGGTTGTAAAAGCTGACAAAGGAGGTTCCACCGTAGTTATGAATAAACAAGATTACTTGAATAAGGCTTACCAGTTATTAAACGACACTAATACCTATATAAAATTAATTAACCCTCCCACCATTACAAAAACTCAGCAGGATTTCAATCGGAAAATTAAAAAGATCGCACATTCTTTGCAGGACCCCACCCTTAAAGAGCTTATCTTGTCAAAAATCTCTGGAAAAATCCCTAGTTGGCCATATTTTTATGGCTTGCCTAAAATACACAAAGTAGGAACTCCCCTCCGTCCAATAGTTGCCACTTGTAATGCCCCACAGAGTGTTATTGCTTCATGGTTAGCTAAGTCCCTTAGTTCATTACTCGGCACCATCTCTGATGCTCACTTAATACACTCCTCCCATTTCATTGACAGATTAAGGAGTTTTAACCGTACCGATGTTAGGATGATTAGCCTCGATGTCACATCCTTATTTACAAATGTTGCTCTTGACTGTTTTGGAAAATTTAAAGAAGAGACATGAAGAATGGACTATCAACTTTCCTATTCCTTGCGACCAGTTTCTAGACTTGGTTAGAATCTGTGTTGACTGTACCATTTTCACTTGTAATGATGAATACTTCCAACAAAGGGCTGGTGTTTCCATGGGTTCACCATTGTCACCAGTTTTAGCCAACCTGTGCATGGAGTTCATAGAAGTTGAAATATTAGAGAGATGTAACCCCAACTGTAAGCCTGCTCTGTGGGTGAGATATGTAGACAACATATTCATTGTTTTTTTACAGCGGCGAGCTAGCTTTAGATTGCTTACTGAATACTGCCAACAACGTTGTCGATTCGATAAAATTTGCAGTTGAAAAAGAGGTTGATGGTAAGATTTCTTTCTTAGATGTTTTAATTCATAGGGATGTAAACAGTAACTCTTTCAAATTTTCAGTTTTTAGAAAAGCTACTAACAAAGAAAATTATATTCATTATTTTTCCCACCACTCACAACAAGTTAAAAGGAATGTAATTAAGAGTTTTGTTTTAAGGGCCCTTCGTATATGTGACCCCGCATTTCTAGACGGAGAACTCAAACATGTACTGTGACAATAAGAGTGAAAGTTTAAACAGTGGTTAAATAAATATTCAAAATACAATACCATGTGCTTGAGTTTCTTTAAATGTATGTTTAAAATTTAATATGTTACATACCCGGTGCATATTCACTGAAATCAGCGGTGGAGTTTATTGATCTCCTACAGGAAAAAGGACCAGAAGACGACATTGCCTCACTCGACGTTGAGAGTTTGTTTACGAACGTTCCCGTCGAAGAAACGATCGACATCATTCTTGATCGTGTATACAGGTCCGAGAAGAACGCTGCCCATTTCCGAAGATGTCCTCCGAAACATGCTGAAAGCTAGTACTACAGAAGCCCCTTTCCTCTCTCATCAGGGGGAATTATTTCGACAAGTAGACGGAGTCGCAATGGGATCCCCAATAGGGGTCCTCTTTGCAAATATGTACATGGCCACCGTTGAAGAAAGGACCTTTAGAGAACATAAAAAACCTAGGATTTATGGGCGGTACATCGACGATATATTCGTCACAATAAAAGAGCCTGAAGATACCAAAAAACTAGCAGATGCTCTGAAAAGAAACTCAGTGCTCAACTTCACCATAGAGCACAGCCAGCAGAAGACTTTGCCATTTCTTGATGTCTTGGTAAAACAACAAGAAGGACAGTTTAAGACGACCGTGCATACGAAAGCAACGAACGCTGGCCGTTGCTTGAACGCACGCAGGGAGTGCCCGGATGCATATAAAAAAGTCTGTCGTGAGTGCGTATGTCAACAGAGCCTTCACACACAGCTCATCATGGAAAGATATACATAACGAACTCGACCGAATTCGCCAACTGCTGACAAACAACGGGTATGCAGATCAAATTATCGAAGCAGCAATAAAAAGAAAATGGACGAATTTTACCAACCCAACACGATGGCGAAAAACGAGAACTTGATTATTTACCATCGTGTACATTATGGGTCTGCATACAAGGAGGATTGCTGCACACTACGCGGGATAATAAACAGAGACGTAGCCCCAAAAGCCTCTTACCATAAAATAAGCCTCAGGATATATAGTAAGCCCAACCTTGTAGCAGCCTTAATAATGAAGAACAGCACCGCTCCGGGGGGACCGAAGGAGATGTGCACGAATGTAGTTTACAAATTTACTTGTCCAGAGGAGGTGTGTAAACCTCACAGCTAAAACTACATCGGGCACACTACAACGACCCTTCGGAGACGTCTGCTGGCTCATAGAAATCAAGGGGCCATCCATCAACATTACATAGATGTTCACGACAGGAAGCCATCTCTACAAGAGCTCATAGAAGGCACCCAGGTCGTACACAGAGAAGACAACTACGGTCGCCTCTTAATAACGGAAGCAGTGAGCATCGCTATTCAGAAGCCGACCTTGAACGTCCAACAAGAGATTCGGACCATATACTCCCCTCCAGCAGGAGAAGGAATACCCAAGCCAACAGGGACCAGACAGCGCGCCCCAATCCACCGAGAACATCGCGCCCCTTGGAAGGCATGAGAAGACCCAGCGTCAGCGAAAGTCAAGTAACATCCTTACTCAGGTCGCTGAGACCCCGCCCAACACGAATCAGCAACCGTTAACCAACGTAGACCATTTTGGACATACACACACACTCAAATTTAAATCATACACATTTATGTATAAACAGAAATTATCTCTTGTACCTTTATGCATGCTATAAAATATATACATATATTTGTACTCCCGTATTTAGATTTCTATATTCATTTTCATTCCTGTATGTAATTTTGTAATTTTTATCTAAAACCAACATGTAACATATTAAATTTTAAACATACATTTAAGGAAACTCTAGCACATGGTATTGTATTTTGAATATTTATTTAACCACTGTTTCAACTTTCACTCTTATTGTCACAGTACATGTATATGTCCTTATGTTCTTTGTAACTAAAACAACGCCCTTAAGCTGTTAATCCCTAGACTAACCAGTACCCATACCTCAAGGTCATACCTCCCACACGATGAGATAAATAGGCCGAAAGGTCAGATTGTAAGTCAGTAGTCGCTTGATAATGCCATAAGGCGAAACAGCTGTCGTGACAAAATTCAATAAATGGAAGAAGGAAGTCTGCGTATTTTTCACCAGAAATTGACGAACGAGAATCGGAAAAAACTTCGTCGGTATGAAGATACCTGCAAGAAACTTATTGATGCCACTAAAGCAATTGCTTTTAACGAGAATTGTATTAGAGAAAAACTATTATATATATATATATATATATATATATAATATATATATATATATATATATATATATATATATAAAATATACAATGGACACGAACACACACACACACACGTATATATATATATATATATATATATATATATATATATATATATATATAATATATATATATATATATATATATATATATATATATATATATATATATATATATATATGTATATATATATATATATATATATATATATATATATAATATATATATATATATATATATATATATATATATATATATATATATATATATATATATATATCAAGCTACAATGTCCGTTTAATAATCTAATTCGCCTCTATCTCGGAATTATTAATTATTTTTGTTTTCATATATGCTTAACCGAAGGGGAATTTTTTCTCGATAATAGATTTACCTGTACTTGGGCGCGAACGCAGTTACATTAAAATCCAGGTACGTCAGGGAAGCTATACCACCCCACCACCGCGAGAGGCTTAAAGGTTTATGCCGTCTCTCACCTCAAATATTTTCTCGCGCTGAAGTATTCGTGGTTTGGAGACAACATCAACCCGCCTCGACTCCGGTAGTGTAAGTAGCATTTTTGACAACTCGTAGCATTTACATAAGTCATATCACATTACCGTGATTCATATACATATATCGAGCTACAATGTCCTTTAATATCTAATTCGCTCTACCTTAGAATTAATATATTTTCATATATGCTTAAACCCGAAGGGGAATTTTTTTCTCGATAATAGATTTACCTGTACTTGGGCGCGAACGCAGGTACATTAAAATCCAGGTACGTCAGGGAAGCTATACCACCCCACCACCGCGAGAGGCTTAAAGGTTTATGCCATCTCTCACCTCAAATACTTTCTCGCGCTGAAGTATTCGTGGTTTGGAGACAACATCAACCCACCTCGACTCCGGTAGTGTAAGTAGCGCTTTTGACAACACGTAGCATTTACATAAGTCATATCACACAGGCTGATTGGATAGCGTCACTGACTGTCCTGATTTCGTCCCCGTCCACTTGGACGGTGGTTCGATCCCATTGGGGGGACGAAATTATTATCAACTAAAAAAATTCCCCTTCGGTACATATATGAAAATATATCATTTGGGAGGTAAAGTGAATTTAGATATTAAAGGACTTTTGTAGCTTGAATTGATATATATATATATATATTATATATATATATATATATATATATATATATATATATATATATATATATATATATATATACACGTGCGTGTGTGTGTTTGTGTCCATTGTATATAATGGGCAGACGCAGTTTTTGAGGAGGAGGAAGAATAGGTCGAGAGAGAGAGAGAGAGAGGAGAGAGAAGAGAGAGAGAGAGAGAGAGAGATAAAGCAACGCAGTGCGTACCAAGTCTTTTTTTAGATGTGCGAAAAGAATATATCTTTGCTCTTCACAGTAGTACAAGTTGAAACGGAATCGCTGTATACGTCCGTTGACACGCATCTATTTTCATTTCAATGTTATATTAAATTCAATAAAAATGACGCAAACGTGTAACCATTTTCCTGATCTATTCGCTTATTAGTCCTTCCTTTCCCAAAGGTATACCCAAGATGAAGAAAAACTGGTCCTCTTAGCTCCGCCCACGAGCAAAGCTGTCTGTCGGACGTGCTTTGCATCGTCTGCCGGGATATATCCAGTTGGTAAGTTATGCTGGAGCTGAAAGGAAAGACATCAAGCAAACTGTGCTTTCTGGAATTTTCGTCCCCGAATTACCATTCCTCTTTTCTGATCAGTGATTCAATGTATAGATGATGTGTTAAAGTTTCTTAAAATTTGTCAAGTATGTCAAGCATGTCGAGGATTATGAATATAGATACCATTGCGGTATTAGTGATGTTTATGCTTACCATGGTCTCACCGATACACTCAAGCACCAACGGGCATCACAATCTCTCAGCAAGTGCCCTCAAGCCTGAGAACTTGACCGCAGGTAGGGTCAGGGCTGACGACTTCCTGGCCGAGATTCACCTTTCCAACGAGTCCCATCCCAAGACGACAGTTGGGTCTGAGGACGATGAACAGGCGAGCAAAAACAATTCCGATTTAAAATCGGGTATAGTATCGACTTCCTTCAATCATGAGGCTTCTACTGAATTGGCCGCCGACCATCCAACTACCATCTGTCCGAATATACGAGGTGCGAGTGTACGAAAAACCGTTGTGAAATGCCATTGTCAAGGGATGGAAGTTTATGTGAATGGAAAGTGTCAACCTCATGAAGGAGTTGTCGTCCCGGTGAAGCATAGTAAGTATTTTTCAAAACTGGATAGTATGTAGTTCTTTTTGTCGCATGTCAACTCAAAGTCTGGTGAATGAGGGAAGCTAGGTTTGAAACAACTTCGTGGCGTATTCAGCATAATTCATTCACTAACTTATAATGTATGAATAGATTTGTAGCTAACGTCTGAGAATATATATGTATATATATGTATAAATATATATACATACATACATACATACATGCATACATACATACATACAATACATACATACATACATACATACAAAATATATGTATATATATATATATATATATATATATATATATATATATATATATATATAATATATATTCTGCAATCCACATTACCAGATACATATGTAACTGCCGTAACCACAGTGACCACGTACACACACATACACACACACACATATATCTAAATATACATATATATATATATATTATATATATATATATATATATATATATATATATATATATATATATATATATATACACGAGGTCACTGTGGTTATAGCAATTACAAATGTATCTGGTAAAAGTGGCCTGCAGATTAAATGTATATATATATATATATATATATATATATATATATATATATATATATATATATATATGTATATATATGTGTGTGTGTGTGTGTATGTGTGTGTCTATGTGTGTGTGTGTATATGCGAGGTCACCGTGGTTATTACAGTTACATCTGTATTTGGTAAAAGTGGATTACAGATTTCTATATATATATATTATATATATATATATATATATATATTATATATATATATATATATATATATATATATATATATATATATATATATATACAGGGTGTTTCGAAACTAGGGGCTCCCCCTCTTCATCATAGACTAAAATTGGCATGGACAAAAACAAAAGTAATCAAGAACAGATATTTATCTATGTTTCTCTCTAAGTATTTAATATTTTGTGTGGCCTCCATGTGCCTGTACCACAGCCTACATTCTTGAGGGGTATGATTTCAGCAAATCGCAAAAAACCTGAGACTCAAACTCCATTTCCTCGAGCACTTCGGTCATCTCTCTTCGCAGGTCGTTGAGGCTTGGTATACCATCATAGTTCACTGTGCTCACTTCAGTACGATCCTTTAATATACTACCAATCTTTTCACACACATAAGGTCAGGGGAGCTACCTGGAAATTCACTTGACGGAAGAAATCGATACCATTGTTTTGAAGCAGCTCCTGTGTCTGAAGATCCTTGAAACACTGTGCCTTATAATGCAAAAATGTTACTTCTTCAGCAGATAACACATTTTCAAGATCTTTGAGGAAAGGAAATACATAACCAGTAAGTACAGTTTCTCTGAAGTATTCACCATTCCATGACTGTCCTTTTTCTTTGATGATCCACATTAACTGTTTGTCTGTGGAACAGAGAAAAATTCCCAAACATTCAGGAAATTTCACAACTTGGCGATAGTGCATGTCATCGCTGATATCATCCAACTTTGCAGCCCAAAGGATGTCATTTTTATGATTTGGCTTCCTGACTGTGTAAATGAAGAATTCATCTGATGCGGCAACATGGAGAAAGTCAGCTTCATCCCAATCTTTAAGAAGTGAACCACAAAACCATGCACAGTCTTCTCACTGTTGCTGAGTGATGTTGGGATTGCTGATAACATGAAATGGCTTGATACCAGATTTATTCAATTCACGATATAGAGCACTATAACTTCTCTTCTTTCCCCTTTTTGTTTCTAGTTCAAGCACAAATTTATGTAAAGACTTTCTTGGTCTACCCACTGCCTCAGCTATGATGTCTTTTGACTTCTGAGAAGGACTTCGGGCCTTCCAAGATTCTCACTCTTTTCATGATGACTGTCATATGGATTTTTGTTCCAGTTTCTTTTAACAAAGGATTCATCTCTTTTATTGTATGTAGCTATCCAGGAACGTGAAATGAAGAATGTGCCAGCATCCCTGGCCTCTCTGATGGTTATAGCCTGGATTCGGTCAATCCATCTGATTTCCTACGAGTCATTAGCCATGGGTGTATCTAACTCCGTCACTCAGTCTGGAAATACAAGAAATGTAAAATGAAGAATAGCTTAATAGAAACTCAAGATAATGCACTTGGAGATAGGCTATAGTGGAAAACTTCATAACTTTTTATTTGTTCTGTGGAAGGGGGAGGGCTCTAATTTCGAAACACCAAGTGTGTATATATATATATATATATATATATATATATATATATATATATATATATATATATATATATATATACATATACATATATATATATATGTATGTATGTATATATATCTATATATATATTTATAAATATATGCATACATATTCTCAGACGTTAGCTACAAATCTTTTCATATATTACAAGTTAGTGAATGAATTATGCGGAATATATATAGATATATATATGATATATATATATATATATATATATATATATATATATATATATATATATATATAATATACTGTTGACCAACCCCATGCTGTCTGGGAAAACTCTGGAGAACTCAGAAAAATTTTCCTGCATCACCTTGTACTGACTGTCCTTTTATTCAAACTTTGCAGTCCAGACTGTCCCATTTTTCCAGGTATACTGTGGTGACGTCCATTTTATCCAGATATTGGTATGCTGACCGTCCTTTTTATCCAAATATTAATACTTTGCTGATTGTATCATATATGCAAGATTACTGTGCTGACTGTCCATTTTGTCCAGGTATGACTGTTCCGACTGTCCCGTTTACCTATATAAATGATAACTATTTCAACTGATGTTGAACAGTGATATAATGGGCTCTTCGTGGAGTTGTATTTCTACATTCTTAGTCTTGTGTTAGATGGGAAAACTGAAAGAAAGAGGATTTAAAAAATATCTCCATAATGTTAAAATACAAAAGACCTGGCATTCGCTAGCTATAAACCCTGAGACAAACCACAATTTGTTTTTGTCTTACATTTGTATTCTTCTTGTATTTTTATTTGTTTTTGTCTTGTCTAAGTCAAGAAGCCCAGCTGCTGCTTAGAGAGCCTTAAACTACACCGGATAGAATATACATGAAGCTAATCATGCAATTCTCAGTGAAATATTAATTCATGATATAATTTCTTTTGAGTGATAGACAAAAAGTAAGTTACTTGCATATCATCATACAACTTTCTTTCTTCATTATTCTGGCGTTCCTTCATTTTTCTGTTACAGGAAAGTATAAGTAACTTCAATGTAACAATCCAGGACGTTAACTGTGATCCTGATCATTACTTGACAATGAACTTCACTAAGAATCAGTTCCAACTGAGAAATAGGGGTGACATTGTCCTTCTTGAGGATGCTGGTAAACTGGAGGAGCAGCGCATCAACAAGTATTGTCTCATTCATCATCTGGACAGCCAACATTACCTGACATGGACGGTGAAGACTTGTGTACCCAAACCGTACGTCCCTAGATGCTGTTCTTATGGATACGTCATGAAAGATGGTGTATGTCAGTCTGGTAATACTCCAAGAATACTCGAACCTCCTATAATTGTAAAACCTCATTCCAAAGAAGCCGTGGAAGGGTTAAATATAAGTACCTACACCAATAATTTAATTTGCAAATCTGAGCCCATGCAAACAATTCCTCTTGGTAATAATGGTTCGCATTTGTTATTATTAGCCGATGGTTTGACCCTCATGTGGAAACCTAACGAACCTCGTATTAAAGAAAAGGTTCATGTTTGTCCACACTATTGCATTGATGGCGTCGAAGACAGTAATGGAAGAGTAGAATACTTTGTAAGTTTTTGCTACATGACTAGGAAAGAGGCCCATGTGAAAGCTTGTGAAAAGAAGCCTTGTATTCGCAAATGCTGCAAAGAAGGAAACTCTTATGATACTGAGAAAAAAAAATGTGTTACGGATTCCAACTCCTCATTTAATCTTACTGATATAACTAATTCATCATCCTACAAAATTCTCTTTGGTGAACCACTTTGTGACTACTTCGCAGAGGTAGAAAAAGAAATCAAAATAAACAGCGATGGACAATTAATTCTTAATGAGAGACATTACCCTTCCACTGACTATTGCGTGGGTATCATTTTCAACAAACCAAAATCGACACAAGTTGCCTTTGTGTGGTGGGGCAATCGCCCTGTCCACGTGGGGAAAAAACAACATGGATCATCATATTCCCTATTGCTGCCCTAATTTCTTTGGTCTTTCTGTTTTTATCCATCGTGTGCCACCTGTTCGTCCCTAAACTTCTGGCTCGTGGTGGTGTACATCAGCTGTGTCATATACTATCTCTAACCATCGCTTACAGCACTACCTTCACTTTGAATTTCTTTCATAAACACATCATCAACAATTACAATCACTGCTTCGGTCTCGGTAAGATTTCTGTTTTTCTTTTTTTCTTTTGTTCCTAAGTTTTATCCCATCTTGAATATTTTTTGGAATCTTGTCATGTGAGATCCGTAATTAAACAATTTACTATATCATCCTACAAGATATTCGTACATAAATAAGTCATTATCAGAAAACATGCTACATAGATCAAATAAATAATTCATGATCCATCTACCGGAATGAGCAAGGTACAAAGTAGGATGAAATAAGTTTTTTTTTCATTACAGCTATTGGTATTCAGTATGGGTTCCTAGCAACGTTCTTTTGGCTAAACGTCATGTGTTTCGAGGTCTGGAGGAAAATCAGGTAACGTATTTACAATCTTACTGGTGACCGTCTCCTTAAAGGCACCATTTGTGGTGTTCATATCTTATTAAGACTATTAATTTATGATTGACTGAGTTAGGAAATTTAGACTCTTAGATCAAGCGCTAAACTCCCTATATTGCTTAAGAAAGCGAAAAGAGGTATTTGGAGTGGTTGGGCAGCAAGGTTAATTAAGGAGGCCTTTCTTTCCTGTGGCACAAATCGTTAGACAATACGATAAAGGTGATGACCTACAGGAGTGACAGATTGCTGGGGCTTCAAGTGACAGTAGGGAACTCGATTATCCTAATTATTAATGTTTATATGCCATGGGAAAATAAAAAACAATAATTTGATCATTACTGCAAGATCCTAGGGGAATTACGCAGTATTATTCATGATTCTCCTGCTGATCATATTTGTATAATCGGGGACCTTAATTCTCACCCCACAAAACAATTTTATAATGAACTTACTCGCTTCTGTCAAAATCATGCTCTCCAATTAGCGATGTAATGCTCCTCCCTCCCTCCTCTTATTCATATGTACATAATAGAGCGGACGCTATTACAACTTCCTGGCTGGACCACTGCATCACATCTCCACAACTTCATGGATTCTATTATGACCTGCAATATTCGCTATGATCTTGCAACGAGCTACGATCACATCCCATTACAGGTGTCATTCAGTTACCCCACCATCCCTCCCACCGTGAACCCCCTAACTGATCGACCACCAGCGGTAAACTGGGATTTTAAAAACCAACAGAAAACCAGAGACTTTAGGGCGACCACGGAAACCAGGTTGCGGTCAATAGTTCAACCGGCAGACGCCTTACTTTGTACTAACACAAATTGTAGAAATGACCACCACAAGAGGGATCTGAATGAATTCTATTCGAACATAATCTCCGCTTTGCTTGCTTTGGGTGCAGGACTGCCTACAGATTTCGTCAAGGTAATTCTCGTAATATACCTGGATGGAATGTTTTGGTTAAAGATCTGTATACATACTCACGAGAAATGTTTTTACTGTGGAGGCAAAATGGTAGCCCCAGGGAAGGGCACACTGCATTGCTAATGAGACAGGCGAGAGCGCAGTTCAAACTTGCTCTTAAGCACTGCAGGTTAAATGAAAAACTAAGAGCCGATGCAATGTCTAGAAACTTAGAATCTGGTGATTATCCTCGTCTTTGGAAAGATATCCAGTCTTTAAATCCCAAAACTAAAAAGCTATCACAGAGAGTAGGGGAAGCAGTCGGAGACGAAGCTATTGCAAGTATGTGGGGCGATCACTTCAACAATATCCTGAATTGCATAAATGATCAAGATTCCCGAAGGATGTAGATAACCTCCTTACTGACAACATTCAATTTCATTTTGCAGACCGTATTACGCCAGGTAACATCAGCGATGCCATAAACAGCCTACCTAATAATAAATCGCCCGGCTGTGATGGTCTTCCTGCAGAGGCCTTCAAACTCTGCCATCCGATAATTTACATTTTGCTAGCTGCCCTATTCAATGTGTGCATAATTCACGGTTTCTTCCAGACTCCCTACTCTTAGTTCAGTTGATACCATTAATCAAAAACAAGCTAAAGGATGCAGCTGACCCTGGCAACTACCGGCCGATTGCAATCACAACGATCGCATCGAAGATACTTGAGTCTGTTCTTCTAGTTAGACTTCTCCCCTTTCTACACACCACTGACAACCAGTTCGGGTTTAAAGCAAACCACTCAACCAACACCGGCATCTACATACTGAAAGAATTGCTTAATTACTACCTAACATCAGCCTCTCCTATTTTCCTTTGTTTTGTAGATGTGAGAAAAGCATTTGACAGAGTAAACTACCTGAAGCTCTTCCTGAAGCTGCATAAAAGGGGCACACCCCTGTACCTAATTGGCATTTTACATTGCTGGTTCTCCACACAGCAATTCTGTGTCAAATGGGGTAACGTGTTATCTTACACCTTCGGCTCCCTAAACGGGCTCCGGCAAGGGGGCATTCTCTCTCCATACCTGTTTAATACGTACACAGATGACTTGAATGTCAAACTGAACTCGCTCCCAATCGGATGCACCGTCAATGAAACAACTATAAACACCTCTGTTACGCCGACGATATGGTTCTGATTTCCCCATCAGTGCAAGATCTCCAACGACTCATCGACACTTGCCGCCAATATGCAGAGGAATTTGATATAATCTACAACGAAACCAAGACCCAGTGCATGTCGCTACTCCCGAGATCGCTTAAGCATATTGCAGAACCTCAAATTTTCCTCGGAAACCATCGGTTGGAATTTGTGCACGAATTTCCGTATTTGGGTCACATTATCACCGACGACCTAAAAGATACGGCAGACATTGAACAGAGGCGTCGTAAACTATGTGCAGCTGGCAACATGATTGCAAGGAGGTTTGCCTTCTGTCACCGAGACGTGAAACTGCTGCTATTCCGCTCGTACTGCTACAGTATCTATGGGTGTTCCCTCTGGACGAACTATACCCGAGAGACCATGAGACGCATCACTGTTGTGCACAATGACATTCTGAGACGCCTCACAAACACTCCCCGCTACCACTCCGCCACACAGATGTTCATTGAAAACCACCTGGACAATTTAAAAATCATTGTTAGGCGAACAATGTCCAGTCTGGTAACCCGAGTGAGAAACAGCAGCAACTCGCTCATACAAAGCATCCTAAGGAGTGAAGCAAGAAGAGGATCTAAATTGTGGGAAAGATGGGAAAATGAGGCCTTTGTCCCCTAAAGGACTTAATCTCTGTATTGGCAAGATGTCATCTGCAGTTTTTGTCATTATTACATTTATTGCTGATATTTTAATTTTTCATTATTACTGTGATTCCTATCAAGTTAAAGTTTTATTTACATTTAATTATGTATTAAGCCCTCTGGACCTGACTACTGTAACCGCCTAAGGTCTCTAGTTGAAATTTGAGTTATATAATATGTGCACCAACTGTTATTACTCGCAATGCATATTTTTTTTTCTCACCAATATTATTACTGTTATTACCAGTATGATGATTACTAGCTTTTATGCTACCTCAGCTATATTTAATGGATAAGTGCCGATTATTCATTTTCTTTTTCTATTTTATCATATCTCATGTATCTAGATTGTGTATGTTACTGTCTGTATCTTGTATTACTCAATGTATATGGCCCCGAGCTGAAATAAAACATATTATTATTATTATTATTATTATTATTATTATTATAATTCCGAAAAAATAAAAGAAAACGTAATAGGAGTTAGAGGTGTAGGACAGCAATATTAAAGAGAGGAAGCGCGAATGGAGCTAAACTAAAGGCTGAAACGTGTATGGTGCTGTGTCCGATGGGACCACGATATTGATATGACGAAGGTAGAGAGACAAGGTAGTCCTGCTGTAGCGCCGAGTTTGGGACACATTTGTGCATGTGATTTTGTGACGTCATTCTACCCTACGCCAAAGTCGTTGCCATGGCAATGTGAGGAGTTCAAATAGCGATATCCCTCTCATATATTTAGAAATTATCAAAGAACCTAATAATGAAATATGTTAATTCTCATAATAGAGATATTATTAATATAAATTAGTACGTGCTTTTTCGTAAACCGGCAAAATTTCCGGTAAGGAGAAGTCATAGTTCATTGACGTCTTAATGATATCACTGTGTGATAGTGGACTTCAAAATGGTTTGTTGTAGTGCACTTCCCCACCCCGACTGGGTAGGTTCTGTCCCTGGATGGGGTGTGATTATGATGATCTGGCCTGTAGGGCTACATTAGCAAACACTGAGGTGAAGGTCAATCAAGATCAGGTCGGGTTATACAATTTTATTACAAAATTAAACTGTGTAAATTTCACAAAATACATGAACTGAAAGGTGGAGTCACGCCAACGAACAACTTACAAAAGGAAATCAACTTTCAAACAATTGACCACGAGGTCCAAAATGCATTCAAGGAAAAGAATGGAAAGTTTATACAACCTCGGAAAATCCCATGCCATCAGTCTCTGAAGGTGTCACTCACAAAAAAAACTTATTGGTGCAACATTTCACCTATTCGATTTCTTCGATATCGACATACACATAATCTGCAATATTTCATGTCGAAAATCGCATTCACCACTTAAAATCTATGGAAGGATATTTATTGAAGCGCATTGCAAAGTGTAACAAAGGTCCTATGTTTGAATTGATAAACTGTCGCTCCTATACGTTTGTGTGACGTTACCGATAATGGTCGGTTACACACACATACACTGACCTGCTCATTGGACTACCTGTTGTATTTCTTTATCGTGGATGGGACGCTGCCAACACCCTTTAGTAATACCTACCAAGCACCACGTGAGGTGCACCGATGGCACTATCCCTTTACAAGAATTAATATTACAGTTGCTCAAGCCCATGTCTGTGGCAGAACTTGTGAATGGTATGTAAAACATGCAAATTTATAATGGTTTTAGACAACGACTCACTTTTTTTCCATGATGTTCTGATGAAAGTAACTTGAAATGTCACACTAAATTAGTCTGTTGCTGTTAAGGTGAGTTTACACTAAGCTTCACTGCACACTGCATACGTCAGAGTCATCACCAACTCCTCCCAAATTCTTGTTAGCCCCGCCTACTAGACTGCTCATCAAGAATCAGGCCACACCACTAACTCACCCTAATGAACAGTCCAGTAGGTGGGGCTAACAAGAATGGGAGGAGTTGGTTATGAGTCATACGCATGCAGCGTGCGGTGAAGTCTACTGTAAACTCACCCTTAAACTTGCAAAAGCTTCTGAAATATTTGCAAGAACTTATAGAACTCGAAAATGTTTCGCTTACTTGGGGAGTAAGCCTACAAACTACTTTGTTGTTGTTGATTGATTGATTGTGAGTTATACGCTATGTTGCTTTGTTGGTAGGGTGGTGGTAGTAAAGAACAATGGGAGCCTAAAAAGGTCTGATAAAGGATAGGATAGTTATAATTTATTTATTACAATGAAAAAATTAAAGAAATAAATAACGTGAATGTTAAACAGTACAGAAAAATTATTTATAATTAAATATAGCATATTTATTCAAATGATCGTTGGTGAAAAAATGCTTTGTTTGTTTATCCGTACATTTTAACACTTTTTGATTTACAATTAGGTTAGGAGAATGTATTGTTCAAAACTTATGCGTGAGGGGACAAATCTTGCACGTGTTCCTAGTAAGCTGGAGGTCTGATTTTATCCATCAAGGATCATAAGAATTCACTTTAGATTCATGAAAGCGGGAAGGTTTTGTGGTATATTACATGGCCTGTAATAGTTTTTAAAATGCTTTCAAAAATCCACTATACTCCGTGATATGCAAAATAAAGAAAACGTTGACATTCTCGTTTTACAGATATATTCAGAGGTGCTCTCAGAATTTAAAAATTGACTCAATTTCAACGTATTTTTTAGAACTGTTATGGTGTCTGCCGGTCGTCAAAACCTTTTAGACATTGAAAGTAAAAATAAAGCATAAAATATTCGATCATCTAAACGTTGTTCCAGTGATTAAGGCCCTTTAAAAGTGCATGGGTAGTTAGATTTTGATAACAATATTCGCTTGTGTTTTGGGCCTTACTGTCTTTGAAATATCCATTTATTACTTTAATACGGTTAAGGGTGTGGTAATATAATCAATATGATTTCAGTGTTCGTGTCACGAATTGATTGAACACCAAGGATCCAAATACTCTGCTACATTCCTTATTCCAAACAGCCAAAACAATTCATATTTTTTAACGCAGGGTACGTAGTAGAGACGCAACTCCACAAATGGATTTAAGTAGTTAGTAACAAATTTACTAACAAATTATCCCGATCAATACCGATCCTTTATATACACTCATCAACTGGTGTTAAATTTTCTTCAATCTTACATTGATTCAATTCTAAGTTTACCAGGAACCTTCATGTTTCAAAATGTAGAGAGAAAATGATGCAAACATTAACGATCAATAATAATTCATTCATTTTTCTTTCATTAAGTAGGACATATAATGAAAAACCGCGAAATTATAACACCCTCTTGAAATGTGATTACTGGAACTGAGTGTTTGGTTTTTATGATTATAATAATGAAGTTTAAGCAAAATTGCAATGGTTTCTGTGGCTAATAATATATCAAGAATGCAAGACATTGTCATTTCCTTTTAACAACCTATATTTGCATAGTTTCTCCTTTATTTTAATTTATTTTATTTTATTTATCTTTAGGAAACTTACGAAGTACCAGCAATCGAAGACGTACCCTGAAATTTTCTTCATGTTGTATGCCTGGGGAATACCTTTATGTATATGGTAAGTTTTTCTCCTCTTTTTCTTTGTACATGGTAAGTTTTTTTCTCCTTCTTCTTTGTATATGGTAAGTTATTTTTCCTCCTTTTTTTCGGTTTAGACCGATGTAAAGTAATCTTAGTCCATTTGACTCGAGGTCATCTACAAGTCTACGATTACGAAACGTTATCATAAAGAAATAGATTACTACAATCTAAAGAATATGTTAATTCCAGGACCATACGGATATTCAACCGTACACAAATTACTAAAGTAAGTCATTAATCGAGTATTGCAACGAACTAACCTTTTATCTTACTGTTGTCCATACTATAAGAGAAATTTAACCGTAAGAGATTTGTAAGTAGAAGAACTTTCTTTCTATATCACGTAGTATGTTTCATTCGAGTGTTTATTTTCCTTCCTTTATAAACCATATATCTTCACAATCATTGTGATTTACAGTTTTTTCTTTTTATCCAGGTAGGCCTTCGTCCCCAACCATTATCTTATTCTACAAACTTCTGTAATTAGCCTTGTAGGGTCATTTCTCACTCTGATCTAATATTCGACTATTTTTCTGTTTGAAGCTTTATGTTTTCTATGTAATTACATTGTCATACCATGATTTCTACCCAAATGCATTACAGATCATAAGGAACTAATATATAATCTTACTTTTATATGCAAATTAATGCTATTTCATTCCTAAATCTTATTCAGTGTGCTTACTGCTTGATATTGATCTTCTAGTCTTTCACTAATTCCAACTCAAGAGGACCTGTATTGAATATCTTTGTTCCTTAATATATGAAGGATTAAACTTCATTAATCCTTTCTCTATCCAGTGTTATTTCATTCTTTTGAGAATATTTTATCCTCCTTATCGATGTTCTTAGATTTACCGTGGTACTATTTCTTTAAATTTATGAAGCACGCTTTGTAATACTTGTGTGGTTTTGATGATCAGAAGTGCATCACATGTCTATTCTCAGTCTGCAAAGTTCTAGCATTATATTTATCTGAAACTGAATGACACCATTAGGCTTTGTTTCTTCATTCCATATTCCGTAAAACAGCCTAGTTAATGTACATAGTTTCCTTCAGTTTCAGATAAAATCATCCCTGCGGTGATCCCATCATTGCCATTCATTCCTAGGTACATCCTTGACCTCTTTTAGCCTCTTATCTTTTACTTGTGATCTCATAGAACTTGCTCCGTCCTTCATTATGGTCGTTTTTCCTCTAAGGTAATCATCTGCCTGTTGCCCTGCACCCTGTTGACAGGTGTTTTCCTTTTCTATTTAATTTTTTTCCTGTATCCACAGAGTTCATTGATATTCAGTGGGTTACCCTAGCACCAACGCCGCTCTGAATACAAAGGCTTGTTATCATCTGCCCGATTTCCCATAAGCTTTTCATTTTCTCTCCTTGAAATGAAATTAACTTCGTTTTATAGACATTTTGCTTCAAGTCCTTCATTTTTCCCATGAAATTTTACCACCTTTTGTTTTGTGTATTCTTTATTATTTTTCTTATTTCATCCGATATCCAAAATTTTTTGGGTTAGTGCATATCCCAAAACATTTTGTTTTTTTGCGTCAAAGTAAGTTCAGTCCTTACTAGCTGTTGTATCTCATCAGATATAGGATCTAGAGCTTTAAACTATTTTACAATTGACTTGCAAAATCCGACCGATGTTCATCTTCAAGAAGATTCTTGTATCAAATCTAAATGTTTAAAAAAAATTTTGTTGGGTGCTTCTAAATTCAGCTTATCTCATTCAGATCATATCGTAGATCTGTCTGGTTTCTGTTACTGCCATCTCTGGAGATTTTCAAGTGTATTTATAGATGCACTTGGGTTGGGAAAATGGACCGTTAATTACTAAATTATTCCAGCTCTAAAATAAGTAAATTATACCCAAGTTCTGTTTAGTCCATATCTCTTGAATCTATTTGCTACCTGTTACTTCTTCCTGATTTGTTTCTGGGTTCTCACATCCAGTTTCCTATTTTCAATTTAATCAGGAGATTCCTGGCAACCCGAGATTTTTGTGAGGGCGACTTATTTCTTAGTTTTACCAATTCAACAATGTGCAAGGATCCATGGAGGACTCACGAGCAAATACAGCCAGTACCTTATTTATGTAATACTAAGCTGAGAAAAGCCAGTGACTTAAGATATCCACAAGGTAGTCATCCAAGCTTTGAGGATGGATAGACAAAGCCCTGAACACCTTAACCCAATCATTTATCCCACAGCAAGGAAACTTCTCGACTGTGGCTCTCGAGTCTAGACTTTACCGGAAGAGGTGGCATCTGCAGGGCAGCAGGTGGTTGTACCCTGAGCTCTAGGTCCTAAGTCAGGCATGTCTATTTAAGCTGGCTGGATGGTGCTCATCAAGGGCCATTGACACATCTCGAAGGAATTTATACAACCTACCCAGGAACCTCATATATATATATATATATATATATATATATATATATATATATATATATATATATATATATATATATATATATATATGTTCGTATATATTACGAGGTCTAAATAACACTCGATCAAACAAATGAAAAAACTCCTAACTGGTAACGTGGCGTACCTTTTCATGTTGAATGCCATCTCTGAAGTTAGCTGAAAATCAAAGTATCAAACTAGGCTAATATAAACTTCCGTTGTTACAAAAATATACTTTTTATTTCCCAAAATTAGTTTTCATGAAAATGGAATAAAATGAGTTAAGAATGACCAAAAATAAAAAAAACGTTCATAGTTAATATCAGTCAAAAAAAAAAAAACGTTTAGAGAAAAACCCATTTTTCTATATGGTGACTTCGAATCCATCTGCTAAAAGAGACCATAGTTATCACTCCATTAAATATTAAAGTTCGTCAATAAAATGTGTGTCACATCGGACTTCCCTTTCTCTAGAACTGAAGTAATTGTCGCTTCAAATGTTAACTTTTCTAAAGTTTTCCACTTTACTTTACCTTGTCCGACGGACCTGCAACGCCTCTTCTACACCGGAAACACCATGTCCACTTTGACAGTTGGCCGTCCAATTTCTCTGCCAATTCACATACCAGAGATTATACGCCATTTTCTATGACACGCATAACGAAACTCACACCACTAAATCGAAGTATATACTCAAAAAGTTTGGGAATGCGTCAATGACCTCAATTGTTCGCTGGTAAGCTTCCTGTTTGATTTATCATTTCAGCATCTTCTAGGAATCCAGCGTATTGCATCTGTCTCTAACCGGCAAGAGCTAAAAGGTTATCAACCCCGCTATTTAATATTATATAATGCTACCAGTGTCTTTTAAGATATATATATATATATATATATATATATATATATATATATATATATATATATATATATAATACATATATATATATATGTATATATATATAGTATAAATATATATATATATATATATATATATATATATATATATATATATATATATATATATATATATATATATATATATGTATATATATATATATATATATATATTGTAATATATACGTATATATATATATATATATATATATATATATATATATATATATATATATATATATATACATATATATATATATATATATATATATATATATATATATATATATATTATATATATATATATATATATGGTATATATAGTAAATATACTTATAAATATATATATGTAAGGCCTAGGGTTTTTTAATAATATATTGTCCATGTGTTCCCTTTGACCTGTGGAATGTGGAGAACAGTGTAGAGGTAACGACCTGAGAGTAGCTGAACAATGAGTTTCTAGGGATGGCGTGAGATAAAAATGCTTAGTTCGAAAAGTCAATGCACGACAGTTTATTAACTCTTCTCAAAGTGCCTTTGTGAAACTGGATGCAGCTAGAAACCGTGAGGCGCTATCGAACTGTGTGTTCGTATGTGCGTGTTCGCCTCTTTCTGTTAAAAGAGTGTCATACCCAAGCCTATGGGAGGATTTTGACAGAGGGCTTCAAGTCACAGGCAAAGATGCCGTGGCATTCGCCGGGGAGTTTTTTGTGACATAGTGTTTTAGTGTCCGGCTGTTTTGGGTGAGTGTTGAGTTTACTTTAGCCAAAGACTGGCTTATTATCTGTTTGACATTTTTATGATAATATCCAATGTCTCACCTATGATTGTCAATCTTGTTGTGTGTACTTACCGGGATGTGGTTTTCTGTATCTTTGAAACAGACGATTCTGGTACTTGTGGAATGCAGAGGGACAAAGAGTTCCCAGAGGGGTGTAGACTTTTTTTGGTGACAAATGATTACTGTCAGACAATGTACTAATGGGGGTTTTTGAGTTAGTCTGTAAGACTGGATTACTTGATTGATTGATTTATTTATTAATTGTTAATAAACGTTAATGTTATGATGCAACTCTCTCATTTTCATTACCTGTTAGAATGGAGAGAGGTGTCGGTGCTAGAGAGAGAGAGATTCCTTGGAGGGAGAGAGAGAGAGAGAGAGAGAGGGATTGCCGGGAGAGAGAGAGAGGCTGTGTGTGTAATGTTGTGTGTGGTTTGCCTTCCGTTTCGTGTCACGCTTACCTTATGAATAATGGGGGGGTGGGGGCGGGGGGAATCCCCCCATTAACAGTGGTGGCAGGCGGTGAAAAAAGGGTATAAAGTTTTTTTTTTTCTTTTCTATGCCTAGGAACGCCAATGTAGAGATGGGTGGCCAGTTAGAAAATAAAAGGGGTTATGGCTTAGCGATAGTTTTCGAACAACAAAGCCTTTGTGGGATTGTGGAAAATTGTTAAATTGTTGGATCTCGGTTGCTAAGTGAAAAGGGGTAGAGAAATATCCGTCCGTGGGATGGGGGGATGAGGAAAGAAATTTCTATTAGGGTCATCAAATTTGCTCGTACCGAGATTCTTCAGGGCGTGAGCCGTGAGACAAGTACTCAGTTTGGTTTGTAAGTGAGTGTTGCTAGGTGTCATCTCGCGATCGCGTTTGTATTGTGCCGACGAGATTTACGTATCTTACGCGAATTCCGAGTTATTTTCGTTCCCATTATGGAGTGGTGAGTGTTAAAACTATTGTTTTGAAGGGGTGGGTTTTGTTTAAATATTTCAGGGTTATGGGATTGGTTTAAGAGGTCAAAACATTTTTTTCTTTGCCCATAGTAACAGAAATGACATGTTTTCTTTATTCGCGCCTGTTTATGATAGATGTATTCGTCTTTGTTTTAAACACATAAGAGTGTATAGAGATGTGTTTTTTGCATGTGAACTGTGCTTAGATAAGCATATCTGGCTTAGAGACACAGCGGCCACAATTTTACGGGCTCAGCACATTTCTGCAGAGAGGCGCGTTGCATTGCGAGGGTACTGGCATCCCTCGGGGGGATAGTTGCATGGAGGGTACTACTGGCCTCCCTCGAGAGATAGTGCAGGGGAGGGTACTAGTGTATATCTTGGGAAGGGGTCCTCAGACACTGTTTAAGGGGAGATGGGATACTATTGGTATGCCTCGGGCTGTTCTGCAGCTTGACTGAGGGGTTGTTCTCACGGGGGGAGAAATTTTTTTTTCTCAGTGTGGGTGAACTCCCCCTTTTCCTTTTTTTCTTTGTGTTGGGGGATGGATTTGGCCTTGGCCATGGATGCTAAGATATCAGCTGATTGATTAGTTGATGAAGTGAAACGCCCGTAGAGTCTTTTTTTTAGAAAATATTTTTTTTTTCTCCCTTGGAGGAAGAGAAAAGGAAATAAAAAGAGAATTGAAATGCATTGTATGGGTGCATGTTTTCCTTGTGCCTTCGAAGACACAAATATATTGGGGAGACACAGATTATTTTTTTATTGTGTTGGAGAAATTACTTTGAAATGCCGATGATTGGTGTTGTATCTGTGTTGTGTGGCAATGGTGTTATGTCATGGTGTATGCTGGAGAAATTGTATGTCATAGGATTCAGCAATACTAGTGTATGCTATTTGAATTCACCCTTACTTGAGATTTTTGCAAGAGAATTATTGCTATGGAGAGTTATTATTATTATTAGTAATTATTATACTTGAGATGTGTCACGGGAGGTTTGCTTAAGTATAATTATCATTACGGGAGACTTGTTTTGAGAGAGTTTTGAGATATTTCATGAGAGATTATTCTATAATTATTACAGATAATTATTCATGGATAATTATTACGATGAGTTAATGGGAGAAGTCTTGTCTTAGTTATTTGTTGAGTTTTTGTAACTTTGGAGAATATTTCAGTGATTCACGGGGATGAGTTTTGCTGAATCTTGATGAATCTGACTGAATCTTGGTGAATTGTGTTGAGTCTTGCTGAACTTTTGCTGAATTTTTGGAGAATGGATAAGCATTGACATTGGCGATATTTTTTTTGTACTGATACTGATGATTTTGATGATAGCAAATTTTGGTGATTTTGTGATAATGATATTTCTGATACTGATTTTTTTATACTAATACGTGGGTGCCGTAATGCTATCAAGGGTGGTAAAATCTTTTTTGAATATTGGGAGGAACTAACAACACATTATTTTTTTTTTGTTTTCCTCTTTTTTTTTATGAGTTCAGCAGATAATTGCTTGACATCTGGTGAGTTACGGGAGATAGTGAACAAGGCCGATGATTTTTCTTTCGCCTTTTTTGGAAATTAGCCATCGCTGACACAAGTTTTTTTTTACCATGGGTGAATTTGAGTTTATTTTTTCTCTCCAGTTGGTTGTGAATATGATCTCAGTTCATGACTTAGTGTCATTGTTCGGGAACGTGTTCGTGTTTCAGCTATTTGATGCTATAGAGAAATACACGGGAGAATTTCTTGCATGTTTTGAATGCATACGTAATGGCACTACATTTTTTCTCTGGATATTTGTGTTCCAGAAATTGTGAGTTTTCTTGCACAATACCTTTGTTGTATTTGTGACAACTTTGTGAGAGATAGGAAACTTGGTTAAGTTTTCTAGTGGCCTATGTCGTAGTACATATGGAGAAGTCTTGGCTAAGACACTGTGAATTTGGAGTTCTGTTATAATGAGTTGTGGCACATTGGTGATTTTTTCTAGAATCTTCTAGACAGTTTTTATTTGCCGAGTTTTTGCCCTTTTTTTTTTTAGCAGTTATGCTAAATGGAGAGAGTTTTTATAGTTTTTGACTATAACATTGAGTTATTCTCTGGAGAATTGGAGTTATAATTGAGTTATAATTGATATATAATTGAGATATATTATTTTTGGAGTATAATTGGAGGTATATATTATTTTGGAGTTATAATTTGAGATATAATATATTGGAGATATATTTTGGCCATTTTTGATATTTGCCAATGTGATGAGAGCTATGTTTAGTTCAATTATTTTGCAGCCATCTTTGTTGCAAATGGAGACACATATTTGGAGATTATGGGGCAATATTTGTGAGTGTGTGAGTTAGATGCCTTGAGTGCACATTTTTTGGAGATATATTTTTTTGGAGCCTTGTTTTGTTCCACATGGAGTTATTGGGGAAATAGAGGTAAATATTTTGTATTTGCCGAAATAGAGGTGATTATTCTCTATTACTGGAGTGGTGTTGTTTTTTTTATTGACATGTAGCTATTGGAGAAATAAGAGAGAAATAATATGGGGTTGGTTATTAACCAAATGGAGGAAATATTTCTATATCCGGAGTGGTGTTATTATTAATATGGTGAAATATATGGAGTTGGAATTAATCTTGGGCGGGTGACCCTTTTTTTTTGTGGTTATGGGAGTTTTTTTTTTGAGCCAAGAGAAGATTTCTGTGGTTCTTTCTCTTTGGTTTCGTGACTATTTAGAGAGAAGTGGCATTACTGCATTACGAGTCATTTGGAGATGTGTGCATTTTTTATGTTCACAAGTGTGTTATTCTTGGAAGCATATAATTTGGGGCAAAGTCATGTTGAGAGAATAAGTCTTTGAGACAAATTTTTGAGAACATTAGTCATATCCTGGAGTTAATTCTGTGAAATGTGTCTGTTAGACGTTTTTTTGAGAATCATGAGTTTCCAAACTTATGTGTCTGACTAGACAATTTTTATGCTGCTGTTAGAACATGCGTCCGCAGGCGATTTTCTGCTGACAAGCGATGTGATGAGCCGTCTGATGATCGATCAGAATTTTAGCAATATCTGGAAATGTTGACAATAGCATTTCACGAAAGCGCATGGGTAAGAGTTTGCTTTCTGGCAAATTCCGTAACTTTACATGGAGCATTTCTTGGGAAAAACGTGGGGAGTTATGCATATCATACATATTATGTATTTTTGTGATTTGGGGAAACGTACTTGTGATTATTCTTTTTTTTTTTATTATTTTTCTTCCTTTTCCTATGAGAGATATAATTTGGGGATTGAGCTTAAGTAGCATTTCTTTTTTTACCAGGAGATGTAATTTTTCGAGGGTTGTTATTTACATAAGTGGGAGTTTGACATTAAGTCTCATTGTAATTAGTTGTATGAGCAGTAAAGGGGTTTTTGCTGTTAAACATTGGAGATTTTTACTGATTTTGTGGGTTGTTCAAATATCAGAGCTTGAGAGAACATTTTTTGGGTCTGGGCTTGTTACGTGATTCTTTTTTTTCCTTGGGTTCATTACGATATTTTTTCTTCTTTTTTTTTTCCTTATGAGCACATTCGAGTTTGAAATGTAAGTACAGAATTCCGAGGAGTTGCTGTGATTTCTGATTGTGTGTGTGCTGATGTGTGAGTTTGGAGAATTGAGTTGGAGAACTTGATGTTTTTTTTCTTTGAGAGTTGTGATAATGACTTATGATTTAGTAGTCATATTAAAGGGAGTTAATTGGGAGACGTTCAGTTAGTATTTCTGACCTTTTGAGATCATTGTTTGATAGAAGTAGTATGTCTGGGTTAATTTTCTTGGATTGACCAAAGACTTGACTGACATACTAACACCAAAAAAGTCATTTCCCGACACCAGCAAGACGTCCACCAGCCGTGAGGATGCTGCTGTGTTGCCCAGGGTGATTACAAGAATTTCCACGTGGGTGATCGCGAGAATTCTACAGCGTGTCTTTTGGGGATCTGCAGAAGCCGCGAGAAGTCTTCTACAATGAGGGAGGCATTCCGTCTTCCTACAGCCTGCTATAGCCTGTTGCTGTCTGTTCAGCTACTTGCAGACAAACGAAGAGGGATATTCAAGAATCCTAATGCAGAAAACTGAGAGAAAATGCGCCTAGTGTTATTTGGAGATATAAGAGTAACAGACTTT
>NC_061107.1:5611839-5619339 GCF_015104395.2 Macrobrachium nipponense
ATTTTCCAGCAGCTGCCCCCAAGCTTTCCTAATCCCTGGATAAAGAACGCCAAAATAAGGAAAGTTTCTCGTGACTAAAGGCGTTGCTGTTTGTCCCATACTCAGCAAGGACCTATATAACTTCGAAAGGTCAAGTTTAACTTAATTGCTACACAGGCAATGGACTGTGAAAACTTGAAATAGATCGTGATGTATCAGGAGCGCTGCTAGACTGTGTACTCCAGCCACTGTCAACTAAATGAACGTCATAAGTTGCAATGTAACTAGGAAATGTTCCTCATGATGCCCATTTATAATTCAGAGACAGTGGATCGGCGTTTACATTACATAAATCACTGAAATGTAAGGCGTTCGGCCTGTCCTCACCATCGTTCATGGTAAACATTATTCTTAGAGTCAAGAGTCTGTGGAACATGCTCAAGATGGGCTGAAGGACTGACATGCCTACTCAACTAGGTGCTGTCAAAATATTCTTGGAATTATCACTGCAACAGATCTGAAAACGGATTTATGCAGGACTGCTGTCAAGGCAGGTATTTTATGTGGTCAGTATTGAGGGCATCAATCCAGTTTGTGCCGTTAGTGACTTCTGACAGACCCCAGACAGATTTGGGGGAAAGGTGATTATACTTCCGTTACAAAATTAAGTTTGATTTTACTCAATTTGACGGTATTTACTTTACAAATATATTTGTTTAAATGAGCTCTACTCCAGTTTCAACTTGGACAATATTTCTGAAAAAAAGGAATAGACTGTCAATACCTTTTATTTTGTAAAAACTTACACTTGTATGTAAATACGCGAATTCCATGGGCTTTCAAAGTAAGGATTTCATGAATGAAAGAAATAGGAGATAACCAACAAAAAATTAGTATATAATTAAGAATAATACATCTAACATTACAGTAATTATTTATGTGTATAGCAAAAAGAACCTCTGGTGAAAAAAGGTTTCCCGCCCTTCCCTCCTCCAAAAGGAGCCAATAGTCCAAATGAGTTCTTTATTTGAATTACAATAGCAATGGTAATTTCAAAAGCTACAAAATTGGCATCTAGACAAAATATTTTAATACTAACTGTGGTGTATGATGATAAGATATTGTTAATGTGTTACAACCAAAAGAAAACTGACGTTTTTTAGGAGGGAAAGATTCTTTTAGTTCATTGTACTGATGAACACGGACAGCAATTTTGATGATATTGTAGATTTACCATACGGTACTGTAATGGATTTTTGCGGTGTGTCATTCATTCGTGGTTCTTGATATGACGAAGTTATATTGAAGGGGTGTTACAACGCAGCTCTGTGCAATAGTTATTTTGCAATTTATGTTTCTTGGAAATAGAATGAAATATTTCAATGATTATACTACAAAATACAAAGATTTTGTTCTTTTAAATGATATACAGGTCAAACAAAATCCAGAAAATTCTTTACTAATTATTTTTCTTTTCTTTTTATCTATTAGAAGATGCTGGTCTTTTTCTCTACTTCTATGGTCCTATCGCTCTCCTGGCTTTTTGCAACATGGTGCTTTTAATCCTTACACTGAAGAACAGTAAGATAATCCTCCGAAATTCTGAAGGGGTTACGAACGAAATCCAGTCCATGGGACGATCAACCAGGGATACGTCCGATCACGTCCAAGAGTAAGAATCATGTGGTCGATGTCATAAATAATGTCATGTCACACGAGGATTTTCATGATAAGGAAAAACAAGCTTTCGGTTATTGATTATTCATGGTGTATGATCACACAGGATTACTGTATGGTGTAAAAGCTGGGGCCTTTTAGAAAATAAACCTGAAGAAGGTCTAATGCTTTTCTTTCCAGATTTTACCAGAAATTGAAGCTTTTTGTCCTGTCGGTCTTTAGCATAACGGTCTTAGACTGGGCTGCGAGTATTCTATCGGAGAAATTCCCTCCATCAGAACTCTGGTGAGATACTGAATTTTTTTTTATATATACACTTTAGCTGAATTCTTCTGCTCAGCCCAGAATGCCATGTCCTACGATATTCAAAGATACAATCAAGATAGTTAATTAAGCCCCAGAAAATTTCTGTGAATAGCAGCATTAGGGAGCGTCGGATTTGACACAGCCCTTTCGGCGCCAGCTGATTTGGCACTGGACTAATTTTTGGCGCCAGCTATTTGGGCGCCAGACAAAAGAAATTTTTTAAAAAGTAAACTATGGTGATTTATGAGAAATTCAGGGACCAAATGAATAGCTAATTATTTGGACCTATGAAAAGTTTCATGGAACCCTGTCCCGAACATATTGCTATTCATAAGAGATCCAATAGACCACTTGTGAATATAGTCAAAATGAATTAACATAACAGGAATTAGATTGTATTCAAATTAACTTATTAATATTAAAATCATAAATTTACAAACTTTTTCATAAAAAAGGATAAAATTCCTCATTAGAAAAAGGTTATGGTTAAAAACAGTTATAAAATAAGTGAAAGATAAATGAAATTTCACAGACAAGTTTTAAAATAAGACAACTCTCCCTAATCAACTCTTACCTTTACCTAAAATAACGGAATATAAGGAGAACAACTAACTATTTATTCAACGGCGAATCTTTAAAAAGTTGTAAAATTGTAATATTGCCGCATAGATACAAGGATGGCAAAATGACGAAATCCTTGTGGCAGCGGACCGACAACAAACAAACTGAAAGGGACACTAAGGGAAGTAGTTTGGCAGTAATGAGCAGTAGGTGTTAAGATCGTTTGGTAGTTTTTGAAACCTTGCATGTCAACCTAAAAGGTTTAAGTCTCCCCACGCTAGAACGCTCGTTTTGTTGTATCCTAAAATGCATTTATTACCTCTCCTACTTGATTTAGTAGTGGTGGCGATATTTCGATTTTTACGTTCCAGTAAAGATGTTCAAAATACTGTAGGAAAATTTACGAGACTTAAACATGTGGCACTGTTTGGACTCGTAACATGGAAATGAGCTCTTTTTGATAATTCCTAATACGTATTAGTCATAGGCTCAGCTCACTTCGTAATAGGATATTGCAATTTGGTTCTATTAAAACTGCGCTAAAACAGTATTCAATAATAAAAACAAATTGTTGCTGAAACGTCAATTGCCAAATTAACTAGCGCCAATAGAGTCTGGCACCAAAACAGGCACTTGCCCAATCGCCTAGGTCGAGTAGAGAGTGGTTACCATGAATTCCATTCAATGCTTGACAACACTTAAAGGTCGCTTTTCAGCTAGTGTTCCCACTATCAGGCACAGGCTACAATCTTTTTCTCACCTCTAGGGCACCCATTGAAATCCTGAGCGCTCTTCAAGGTCTCTTCGTATTCATAATTCTGCTGACAAGCCAAAGCAAACGTAGGCTGATAGAGGAAAGGTTTCTCTCACCGTTCCGATTTGCAAGAAGATGCTTAGGTACAATCTGCAAGGCTAAAAGAGAACCAGCAGTTGAGGACCAGACTGCCACACCCTCTGTTGCCGAATCCTCAACGTCAGACTCAACATCAAACAGGACTGCATCTTCTGTTCTTGAATTGTCACCCGTTTCCTCTGGAAGAAGTACATCTGAATGCTACGAAGCATCCGAACGAGTTTAACACTTTTAGACTTGTTTTGCTTCTTAAATTGTCAATTTTACGTGCAGTTACCAGTTCAAAATGTAGCCACTGCAGCCTCTTCAGAGTTCAGTGTGTTCAAGACTATAGGCTACAAGTATAATTCCAGGCATTTTCCAATTGCTAATTCTTGGTGTTTTAACAAAAGGATAAAGATCTGCATATACTTATTGCTTCCCTTTACAAATACTGCGGTATGATGCTATCAAGCTATGTACTTCGTGAGCACAATAATATTTGCTTACTCCATATTGCTTTAACAAGAACTTTAAAAGTGCGAGAATGGTTTTGATTACAGATATGAGCAAATTTTTTGGTGAATTTTCAGTCATCACACATGTAGTATATATTTACCTATATATATTGATATTCCAATACACCCTATTGTTTCTTCAATGTAAATACGAGGATGACAATTTTGTACGTGAAAATATTGAAACAATTGTTGCTGTTTGTTTGGTATTTCCTCAAAGCATCCAGATATTCGTAAGATAAATTAAGATTTGTACCTCCCCTGACAGTCCCCAAAGGCCAAACAAGCTTTGACCAACAAATATTTAACTCCTTCCTGATGTATTCACACAATGAAGGTGAAAGAGTCATGATAAAAATCAGATAAAAAACTTATGTTACGAATTTTATATGTATATATCTATGTATGTATATCCATATAGCTATAGACACATTACGTGTTTGCTGACTGTATGTAACTTTTTAATCTCCTTAGGAACATAGTATACGAAAACTTGACTTTCAAACCAGAATATACGTAACAAATTCACCATGAGTGTCTCATTAGCAGAAGCTTTCAGTTTAATGTAGAAGCAACCTACGAGTGAAGTGTCGCATCAGACTACGTTATGTATCACATAAGTATGCAAGGTTACTCATTAGTTCCAATAAAAAATAAAGACTAAACTATAAGGAATTTGATTTTCCTTTTGCCATAAGATATGGTTTATAACAGATACCTCTTACGAATAATCACACCGTACTGACCACAAGTCTAATACCTTTTTAACGTAAACTCCTAACCAAAAATTATCCCTTGACTGAGTAATTACCTTCAACACTCCCTATTCCTCTTTCCCTTTTTGATAATCTTTATAATCAGCTAATTAATTATCTAAATTTCTACTTTGAGAATGAAGGCTTTCATGTATGCCAAACTAAAATTCTTGAGACTTTCAGGTCTGAAAAGGTACTAAAGCTAAACTATCCAGCTTTTAATAGTAAAACAAACATTTACTATTTGAAATCTGTTTTAAGAAATTAAGCTTTTCCCCTTCTGGCAAAAATTATTTTTATCGTAAACGGCATTTCTGTCGTATACCTAGCTCAAGTTTTTCAAGTGTATAACCGGCAGATATCGAATTATAATAAGAACTTGAAATTTGAATTACAATTAGTATCCTAAAATAGTTTACGCCTGATGCCTATCAAGAGACAATCTTAAATTACCTCACCATAAACGTTCACACTTAGTCTAATTCATATTATTAGGTAATTGGCTTTCCTCTAGTTTAAAAAACACTAGAGGATTTTAGAATGTTAACTTTACAAAGTAAAGAGTTCAGAAAGTTGCAATTATTTAATTAGAAATTGTAGCAAGAAAACTTATCAGTAAACAGTTGGTATTGTTAGTGAAGGTTAAGAACATTCATATTCACACGAACACATACGTAATTTCATACAGTTTATTGAAGTATCAGATCACACAATTTTTGAACCGTCAACTCAAGGTCAATTGAAGTATTCGTTACTCCAGACTCCATTCTCACCTTATTTGAAAATTAAAATAGAATAACGAAAACACTGTAGTTCTTTGATTTAACAGAAGTATGGTCTGCATCGTTTTAAATACCACTGCACAAGTCAACATCCTGTAAGTAAAAAAAAAAAAAATCGCAGAAAATTATCAAATATAGTATGAACTTAAACTTAAGACTTGCAAAAATTGTGACTTTTTTCTGTGGCGTTATTTCCGGCCACCTGATCGCCAGTTCGGTATCCAAAGTACCAAATTGACCTGGAACGTACCTCACTGATGTTTGGTCTTTTTTTTCTTTTAAGAAGATTTCAACGACTCCTTTGTCATCAATATGGAATTTTGCCTCTCCGTGTTTATTTTTAGATTTTCTGCTTACCTATATTATGGTGAGATATCATCACCTTTCGTTGTACTGAATGGTGCTTATATTCACTTTATGAATATGGAATGAAAAGGAGTGGGGATTTTCCATTTTTCAAAGGCCATCGAAACACCCCTCTTCAAAGGATACCAAGACGTTTGGGCATTTACAGGATCCCTTGCAATATATATATATATATATATATATATATATATATATATATATATATATATATATATATATATATATACATACATATATATATATATATATATATATATATATATATATATATATATATATATATATATATATATATATACATCCTTAAATCAACGGTAGAAAGGTAAATGAAAAAGAGACTTGGAACAAGTACTTTCGTATCATATTCTGAATTTTAAAGTTCCACTCAATATAAAAGAAGCTCACAGGCATTTATATACAAAATTAGAAAAAGAGGGCGGAGTCACAGTTTATTAATGTGGGCGGCATGTTCTTTAAGCAAAAGAGATATGGAAGTAGGATCAAGGTATAATCCTGGGTGGAGATTTCTGCAGGGTCAAATATCACTGAAAAATTCAATCTTCTGGAGTCCATCTTTATCGAAGGGACGTCAACAGGTACGAGTCGGTATAAACTTATAACCTCATTTGTAAACCGAATCGATAACATCACTGAAGTCCTGATTTCTTTTTTCTCCGCTGGACGCTGGTTCGAACTCACGAGAGGACGAAATTATTATCAAATAAAATATTCCACTTTGGTTTACATATATGAAAATATATCTATTCCGAGGTAGAGCGAATTAAATTTTATAGGAAATTTTTAACTCGAATAATATATTTGCATTTGTATGTGCGTGGTGCTTAGCTAAGAAACAAAGCAAGGCGGCAATAAAAAAAAATGGAGAAACCCAGTTAAAACTCTACTTAAAAAAAAACCACTTGGCATGTTTTAAATATTATTTCGGTGTAATGGATAGCAGTTTTTTATGGCAGTTAAAATATTTGAGAGAAATGAGGAGATTTTGCTACAAGATATTGCAGCCCTAGAAACCTAATAACTTCTGGTTTATGTTAGGAATTGCCTTTGGACTCCAAATGAAAGCTTCTCAAAAGACACTGTTTCTTCGATGAAACAAATGATTTCTTGAATGATTATTCCTGTCAGGCTTTTCATCCTAAAACTTTTCCAATATAGAACTTCCCCTAAAAGGAACAGTATATTCTTCACCCGAAACAACAAGTCTCCCAACACCGTTAGTGATATTCAGTAGCAACATGCCATCTATACTGGTAGCTGATCTAAACTCTTGCACAAGAGTATCCCATAGCAAGAGGAAAACAAATTCAACATTTAATGGCAGAAAGAAAATTGTACCTCTTTGCCAAAGCGAGAAAAGGTCGAGGAACGTTAAACAAAATACTGTCATATGAATGTCAAGTTATTCAATTACAGCTCTGAGACATGAAAATAAAGAAAATTGATATGATTATAGAATCCAGGTAAAAAAGATACAGGAATAAAGTCAAAATAATCTTTCCTGGATAATGTCCCCCAAGGCTTTTAACCCTGTATGAATCCTCCTTTGCAGCGTGTTTAGTACAAGCCCGTTTAGTTGAAGAGCATTAGCAATACTATTGGCAAAAAACAAAAAAACGTTAAAAAGCTGATTTTTTCGCCATAATTCAGATAGTAATGCACTTTAACTTGTCAAAAGCCCTAGAAAATCCATCTGAGGCTTAAGT
>NC_061107.1:5624339-5631839 GCF_015104395.2 Macrobrachium nipponense
CCTTATCATAAGAACAAAATATGGATTTTATTCTATCTTTAATGGCATCGTATTTCTTGTTAGGTCGTGATATATCAATCCCTGCAGAAGCCTGCTCAATTAGAATTTCATTACATGCTTGTTCATTTCTGATAACCTTTAGTAATTTGGTGAGTGTTGGATGGGTTACATTAATTCTCTTTTTAAAAGCCTGATGCTAGCCTTCAAGGGAATTGTTTGTTCTCGGTAAATTATCATTAACTCTAGTGTGAACAGACCACAAATCAACATCAAACAATGGTTTCCTCCTTCGACCTCGCTGGATTATCCCTAACCACGTACTTTCGAAGTAAACCAAAAAATCACTTAGTAATTCATCAGTTTCAGCATCTAAGGAATTCACCAATTCGTCAAATAAATTATGTACATCAGCAGGTGGGACGAAAGCAAGTGCTTGTAACTGCTTGATGAAAATAGCATTACTGGGTTCAACATACCACTGCTGTAGACCACAAGACTGGATATTCCGCCATAAACATTGGCCGAAATGAAAGAAACAACCTGATATAGATGTATTAGGAAAGTTCTTTTTAATGCTATTTATTGTTGTTCTTTCGAAATCAACAGTTATTGAATCAGGCTCCTGAACACCTCTGCTTTTTAAAAATCCAAAAAATTTCGTCATATGTTTTTTCTTCTTTGTTACTGGCAATACAATACACCAACGGTAAAGTTTTACTTTTTAAAACAATGGCATGTATGGTATAAAGCTGTTTGCTTAAAGGAGCGGAGTCAAATGTTCCATCGGCAAACCATGCTTGTTTTTTAGATAATAATTCCAAGTTATTTTCTGTCGATAAAATTGTAACAGAGGTGGTTTCATAACGACGAAAATTCTCGCCACGGGTTGTCATGTCCAAGTCTCCACTTTCTTCATTCTTTCTTTCTCGCCTTACCATTTTTGCGAGTGTTCCTCTTTTAGGTATAGAACCAGCAATGCTGAGCGGCAGTTCTTCCAAGACATTATTTATTACACGGCTTGTTACCTCTTCTGTTTGTTCTGCTGTAGTCTTCATTTTATCCAAAGCTTTTAAAATGGTATTATGAGCACCGTCGGGAGGATGTGAATGATCTGAAGCTTGTCCATGTTCGGTATCACTGATCGTTCTAATTCTACCATCGCACACTTTTCGTCGCTCACATCTCCAGTAACTAGTTTCTTTAACAGTTTTATCGACAACGTATGAATACCCATTATGAAGCAATTTTCGGTCACCACGTCCTGTCTTAGTGAATTCCATGGTTGAACTCGAAAATAATAAAATCCATGGTCAAATTTGAATACAGAAAAAAAATATATAACTACAAAGCAGTATTAGTAAACTAGGTAATTGTTAATTAAACAAGCAGTTAAATAGTAATGATCGAATTAGTGAAAAGTCAAAAATTGTTAACTATTATTATTTTTGCTTATATTTATCTTTCGTAATCTTAGCAATATTCGGCATTTTGTCCATTCGACTTAATGTCTGTTCGGCATTGTGTCTGTTCGTCATTATGTCTGTTCGGCATTCTGTACGTTCGGCTTCCTGGCTTCTGCTTCTTGTCCTTCGACAAAAATGCATTTGGCATCCCGTCCGTGTACCCTAAGAAATATCAATAATGAAATTCTCAAGTTACGATGATGACCGTTTACATTACGTTAATATAATCTCAAGGATGTTGAAAGGGAGAGAGAGAGAGAGAGAGAGAGAGAGAGAGAGACGGAGAGAGATAGAGGAGAGAGAGAGAGAAGACGAGAGAGAGAGAGAGAGAGAGAAAGAGATGTGAATGCCTCAAGTATCTGAGATCTAATGAAACTCTCTTCCTTACAGAAGCTGGACAGGGGAGATGACTGAAAATGTTTTTGGCACAATTCTTTCTAGAAGCTTCAAAATTTTACGCAATTTTACATACAAAATGTGCAATCTGCACGTGGCTTTGATAGAAGACATACGCGGTCAAGACCAGTCTGTTAAAAAAAAAGACATGTATTCGTCTCGATCGACCGAAGCAGAAACCCCTTATCTTACTTGATGACAGATTCTCAAAACACAAATGAAGTCTCGAGCTCGCTTATCAAACGTGTTGACAGATTAGGAAAAACAACTCTAGCTTTGAACGGACAAAGATATTCTCTCTCTTCTACATTTTACGTTATGTATATATTCTTTTCATATATGTTATGTGAAATCTGAACACACATTTAAAACATCCTATCTCTAAGCTATCTAGGAATCTGACAAAATGTTGCCAAAATCTCATATACAATATTTTATATAGTCCAAGATGGGAAATATGCATTTTGAAAGTAGCAATATATAATATACCTCCCGCCCAGAAGATTTTTTATCACGGTGTTGAATCCAACGATTCGCAACAAGATAAATAATCAGCAACTACATTGTTTTTGCCACTAATGTGCTGCACTCTTAAGTTATACTGTTGCATACACAAAGACCACCTGGTCAGTCTTTGATTATGATTTTTCATTCTCTGGATAAATGATAGTGGATTGTGATCAGACAACACTAAAATTTCTACATTCCTAGGTCTATTCACATCTTTTAGGGCTGTTGCCTTGTATAATAAGGCGCCCTATGAGGTAATGTTAGACTTGCGATAATCTTACGCTAAGTCGGTTGGTATTGCACTTCCATAATCAATGGAGTGTCTTGGGGTTTGTAGATCACTTACGAAGTCGGTATTATCTTCTTGGTTATTACGACGATGTGTTAAACTCATGATGATTCGGTGATTAGGTGAGGATCTAGTAGAAACCACGAAGTACAAAAATACTTATATTCTCTGAATTTACATGGTGAAGATCAGGTATGATTGTACAAGTCTTCTAATGACGATAGCTTGATCGCTTCTGCCAATGATGATGGCTAATTCTATTCTCTCTACATGATAAAGCTTAGGTAAAGAGGTACAGGTCTTCTAATGACGATAGCTAACTCTATTCTGCTCGTCTACCATCTCGGTTACCAGTCATAAAGGAACAGACAGTAGCTCGAACATATGAACATACAATCAGATGACATAGTTACATACGAACATACAATCAAAATGAGACACGCTACAGATCACGTAGGCCGCTTGAGCTATAGGTCACGGTGTTTGTCTCAAGCAGGAAGCTTGGACTAAAGTTTATAAACAATTGAATGACTACAGGTGACGGCATGTTATCTTAGCCTACTTTATTGTATACCTCATCTTTAGCGTCTCTAGTCTGATCACATTCCTGCAAGCAATCTGGTTGACCTCTTTAGTTTTAGTCTTTTATATATATGGACTAACATTCCATATATTTTATTATGTAAACACTTACACATACACTTCAAACAATGTCAATGTTGGGAGATAAAGGCTAAAGTACCTTCTCAATTGTCGAGTATACTTTCTGATGTTTTTTTCAATTTTGTAGACATGAAGCACACAGGATGGTAGATATTATTTTCATCTTCTTGAAGTAGAACAGCTGCAATACCACAGTCCGACTCATCAACTTGTATCATAAATTTCTTGTCGAAGTCTGGAGCTTGAAGTACTGGTCTTGAAGTTGAAATGGCTTTTACCTTCTCAAAGGATTCTTGACACTCTGGAGTCCAAACAAACTTAGCTTTGGGACTAGTTAAGTATGTCAAGGGAGCTACAACTGCTGAGAAATTTTGGCAGAAACGATGATAGAATCCAGCCATGCCTAAAAATCTCTGTAGCTGTTTCCTGGTAGTAGGTGGGGGAGCCTTACGGATACCTTCTACATTAGCATTTACTGGAGCAAGAAGGCCTTTCCCAACTTCAAACCCAAGATACTGCACAGTTGCCTTTCCAAACTCACTCTTCTCTAGGTTGACTGTTAATCCTACTTCTTGTAGTTTTCTTGAAAAACTTTCCTCAGAATCTTCAGATGTTCTTCCCACGTTGTAGAGTAAATCACGATGTCATCTAGGTATACACCTACTCCTTCTATTGATCCTTGCAGTTGATCCATCACTCGTTGAAATGAATCCGGTGCATTCATTAGACCAAACGGCAGAAGAGTACACTGATACAGTCAAAATGGAGTAATAAAAGCTGAGAGCAACTTGGCATTCTCATCTAAGGGAATTTGATAATACCCTTTCAACAAGTCTATCTTGGTAACAAACTTGGCTTGCCCAATATTATCAAGTAACTGATCTATAAGAGGCAAACGATAATTATCAGCCACACTGATAGAATTCAGTTTCCTATAATCAATACACATCCTAATTGAACCATCTGGTTTCTTCACTAACACACATGGAGAACTGAAGTGACTTGAACTGGGTTCTGCTAATCCATGTTGTAGCAGATACTCAACTTCCTTCTTCAAAACATCTTGTATGATACGGTAATAAGCGATAGGCTCTTTGCTTGAAAGGTTTTCCATCTTCATGTATCTTGATTTCATGCTTGGTCAGATCAGTACGTCTAGGCACATCTGTAAAAATTTCTGGAAAACTTCTAATTACTTCACTTAAGTCTTCACCTTGTTCAACACTCAGATGTTTCAGTTAATCCTCCAAATTTTCCAAAATTGAAGAATTATTCATCGTGCTTGCAGCTCCCAATTCGTAGCCATCTTCGTCTTCTGTAGATGAAGTTGTTTGGGTTACTGACACAGTTTCAGTTTTAGTTTCTGAGAAATAAGGTTTCAAGAGGTTCACATGTATCTTCTTTTGTCTTCTTCTTCTTTCTGGTGTTTCAATCACATAAGTTCTATCATTTAACTTCTGAATTATCTTGTAAGGACCTTGAAATTTATTAGTGAGGGTAAATCTCTTGACAGGTAAGAACACTAACACTTGTTGACCAGCACTAAAACTTCTTAGCTTAGCCTTAGCATCAAATCTCCTTTTCATTTTCTCTTGACTCATTTTCAAGTTTTCAAAAGAGAATTTTCTCATTCTTTCAACCTTTTCCTTAAGTCCTTCACATACTCTCCTTGGCTTACCTCTTGATTTTCTTCCCAGTTTTCTGCAAGAATCTTCACGGTCCTCTAACTTCTTTTCCAAAAATCATCTCATTAGGTGAACATCCCATACTTTCTTGATAAGTACTCCTAACTTCAAACAACATTAATGGTAAACCAACATCCCATTCTCTTCCTGACTCAGAACAATACTTTGTCAGCATACTTTTCAATGTTTGGTGGAACCTTTCCAAGGCACCTTGAGTCTCTGGATGATAGGCAGTGGATAACTGTTGTTTCACTCCTAACAAATTCATCACATCCTGGAATAACTTTGAAGTAAAGTTTGTTCCTCTGTCACTTTGTACTACCTCTGGTATACCAAACTTTGAGAAAAACTCCACAAGTTTTTCAGCAACTATCTTGGCAGATATGTTTCTAACAGGGATTGCTTCTGGATATCTTGTCACAGGACACATTAATGTTATCAAATATTCATTTCCTTTCTTTGTCTTCGGTAGCGGTCCAACCATATCTGTAATCACTTTGCTAAAGGGTTCTCCTCTAACTTCTATAGGTTGTAGGGGAGCTTTCTTGATGGTTTCATTGGGTTTTCCAGGTATCTGGCAGGTATGACACTTATGACAAAACCTGCTAACATCTTTGTGAAGTCCAGGCCAGAAAAAATATTTCATGATCTTCTCCACAGTCTTCCTGATTCCCATATGTCCAGACTCATGAGCTACTGCAACCACTTGCTTTCTCAATGGATATGGAATCAAAATTTGATGATATTCGCCCCATACAGCATCTCCTGGTATATCTGTAGGTCTATACTTCCTCATCAGCAAACCTTCCTTCAGATAATAACAGGTAGGTGTTTGTTGCATCTCTTCTCGATCAACAACTCTGAAGAACAAATCAGTTAACGATGCATCCTTCTTCTGCAAGTCCATCAGCTTCTCTTTTGTCACTTGACCAACTTCAAGGGTTGAATTCTCAATATCTGCTAACTCAGCTACTGTATTTCACTACTGTCTTCAGTAACACTTTGACTACTCGGAGTCTCTTCAGGAACATCAGGTTCTTCTTCTTCGTCGTCTTCGTCTTCTTCATCTTCTTGGGAAATCTCTTCTTTGTCAGCACTATGGGAAACTTCATTTCCCAGGAATAATTCTTCTAAGCACAAAGATCCTTCACTTGATCCTTCTTGGGTGTGTAAATCCTCAGTTTCTTCACTTGCAGTCGTAGTCCTCTTCATACTTCTGGTAGTTACACAACTAGGAAACAGGTGGGGGTTATTCTTCTCCAACTCTACTGTAGGACTAATCCTCAATGGTTTGTCTGTCATTACAGGACAAGGAATAAATGGCACACCACCAACTTCATTCCCCAACAGAACATGTACACCTTCCACAGCCAGTGAGTCCTTTACAGCAAAATCAACATTCCCTGTCACCAATTCACATGACAGGTGTAAGCGGCATATAGGAGTTACTTCCTCTCCTCCTATACCCTTCAAAATAACTGAATCTCCTGTGAGACCCTTCTCCAAATGAGGGTGAGAACCCCATACTACCACATTATGCTACTCCCTGTATCACGTAATATCTTGACTGGTACCTGCACACTTCCTTCTTGAGTTGACAGCATACCCTCATAGATATATGGCTTAAAAGCCTCCACATTGCTAAGCCACTCACTGCTTGAGGTAACATTTCCACTGGTTGCTAAACATTCAGCTTGTTTAGTTTCATTCTTATCTGGAGTCTGATTCTTTCCCACACTGCTCTTCGCAGTTTGTTTCACCAGGTCACCTTTCACAACTTGACCAACTGGCTTTGACTGCTGTTGATTCCGGTAACACTCTTGACTGTAGTGTCCTACTCTTCCACACTTGAAACAGACAACATTAGGTTTCTGTAACTGTCTTGAAAAACTGGATGAGGATTTCACATTAGCTTGCTGAGTTGTATTACCTTGTGTACTCTTGGTAGTATCACTTGTAGGTTTCCCATTAAATTTGTTCTTGTTATTTGGATAAGACTTAAAACCTGGGTGTTGTTGACTCTGGTACTTGACATTGTAATTACGTTTACTACTGATTATATTGTAATCTTCACTCAGTGTAGCAGCTTTGTCAAGTTTCTTCACCTCTCTCTCTCTCTCAAATAGGCTCTTATATGTTCAGGAATTCCCTTAAGATACTGTTCAAGAACAAGTAACTCTTCTAACTCATCAAAAGTTTTAACTTTAGCAGCTTCTAACCAACATTTGAAACACCTTCTCACTTTGTGAGCATAATCTAAGAATGCCCCCTTCTCATCTTTTCTTAAATTTCTGAATCTTTCATTGTAGTACTCTGGGGTCATCTGGTAAACTTGTAGCACACTGTGTTTAAGTACCTTGTAGTCTTTACACTGATCAGCTGTTAAGGCTAGATAAACACTTCTCCCTTTACCAATCAAGACACTTTGTATCAAAACTGACCATTTATCCTCTGGTCCATCCCATACCTGAAGCCACTTTCTCAAAGTGATAAA
>NC_061107.1:5636839-5672807 GCF_015104395.2 Macrobrachium nipponense
CAAGAGATATTTACTTAATTATAAAGCAAATGATGATTAGATGAACAAGATATTCAGTTTATCATGTTATTAATATTTTCCATTCGTATGGTAGTAGGCAGTCCCGTATGGAAATAGATAGAAAAACAGATCTCCTTCTCAGAGATATCCCTTTAATGACCGCAAGAATATAATCGCTTGTGTTCCTTATTTTTTAGTGTTCTTTACACACTACAGTTTGTATTATATTATTTACGCACCATTGTTATTGCTGGTAATAAGGACTTCCACTGATCTCTGCAGCACCAAATTTATCAGGACAAAATCGTTCTTTCACTATAACAGCGCACTGATCACAAGGAAAACTCGTTTTGTTTTTCCAGATACGTTTTTAAGTCATGATTTTAGAACAAGTCCCTCTGGGCTTTCACTTGTAAAACAATTTCTTTAAGCTTAACGAAAACATTTCCTTTGAATTATTCGACGGTGAAAAAACGCCCATCGAGTTCATGGGACGAGAATCCCCTTGGACCTTTATCTCAGGGATGAACAATTTTGCTGTCGATTTTTTATCCATTGAATAAGCAACGTTTTGCTAAAAGTGTCGCATTTAGTTATTTCTATGAGATTCGTAAGGAAATGAGTTTCCCTTTCCAGTGACATTTCGAAGTGTTTTTTAGTTAAAGAAACACAGTCTAGGAACTTATTCAGTTAGTATAGTATAAGTTCTTGCTCTATCAAATTGTCAATTAATACTGCCTGCGTATTTTTTGTGATATAAGCATTATTTCTGCACTAGAATTGTCGAGTAATATTTTACGACTTGGACTTACATTTTTTTTTAACAGGGAAATTGATACTGTGCTGTGCTTCTGGCTTTCTTGAACGAATTCCATTTCCACACTTGATTTGATCACCGATTCCAGGTAAAAAAGTCACATTGTAAACAATTCACAAGACAAAGGTCACATTAATTTCTTCTTGATAGTGACCCACCCAAGGGCTTAACCCGGCATGTACCCACCTTTGCGACTTGTTTAGTACTAGCGCGTGGGTGTATTTTAAAAAAAATATGTATCTACCTTTGCGGCGTGTTTAGTACAACCCCGATGAGGATAACCGTAAAACATAAACAAAAGACTGTAGTATATATATCATAACGATAATGACCCCAGGAGATACTGAGAATTTTTTCCTTGTGACTTTATTACCGGCACCATAAATTAATATGACTTCTTTCCTTGTGAAATTTGTGACTTTTTCCCTGTGAGTTTATTACCGGCCACCATAAATTGATGTAACTACTTTCCTTGCCAATATTGTGACTTTTTTTCTCTACCTTTTTTCCCTGTGATTTTATTAACACCATAAATTAATGTGGCTTCTTTCCTTGCCAAAATTGTGACTTTTTTCCTGTGACTTTATTACCGGCCACCTGATCGCCAGTTCGGCATTCACAGTATCATCCTGGAACCTGCTTTACTGAGGACCGATTTCTTTTAACAGGATTTCAAACGAATCCTTTGCCATCACTTTTGAATTTTTAGATTTTCGTCTTACATGTATTATGGTGAGTTATCATCACCTTTCCCTGTACTGAATGTGCTTCAATTCACCCTTTGAAAATAAAAAGAAAAGAAATAAAGGCCATCGAAACACCCCTCGCTAAAAGATACCAAAACGTTAGGGCGTTTACAATCCCAGGCAAAAATGTGTAAAGGTTCGAGTGGGAGAAACGTAGCGCTCAACTCCCGAAACGTTTATTGGACCACAAAAGACCGGTCAGACGTTCACAAGAAACCTCAGGATTCCCTACCAGGTCCGGTTCTGTAGCCGTTGCTGGAGGCGACTCGTTTTCGTTTAAATGTTCCTGTCAGGGCAGAAGGGAAATCATAGGCGCAGCAACCACCAGTAAGACAAACAATTGAATTCATTCCCATGCCGATGGAAAGAGGATTTAGTGCAAGGGATAATGACACATAACCGGCTACGAGAGATGACCAAACATTAGTGCAAAAATATCTCGTTGTTAATGACTTCCCTTTTCAAGGACCTCTTGAACTAGGCCCTATGTTACCAGTTTATTCATTTTTATCGATGATTTATCCTGCCATAATAATTTTTCTATGTGAAGCCCTCTGCTGTTTAATATGTCTAAAAAGCGTATGTAATGTCCCATCAGGAATTTTGCTCAGTTATTCGTCTATAGGATTTCTATCTTTTGTAAAAAACATAACATACATAAAACACACACATAGTATATATATTACGTGTACTATACATAATATATATTATATATATATATATATATATGTATATAATATATATATATATATATATTGTATATATATATTATATATATATATATATATATCTATATATATATATATATATATTATATATAATATATATATATATATATATATATATATATATATATATATATATATATAATAATGAAAATAGCTGATGTGATCATGAAATCCAGGTGAAAAAGTCACAGAAAATAAATCAAAATAATCTTTCCTAGGTAGTGACCCCAAGGGTTTTAACCCCGTATGTATCATCCACCGTTGCGCCGTGTTCAGTAGAAGCCTAGTAAAAGCCCGTTGGAGATTTCCGTAGCAAAATAAACAAAAGAGTAAATATCATAAAGATAATGACCCCAAATAAATATTGTAAATTTTTCCCTGTGACTTTATCACCGCCCACCATAATTAATGTGACTTTTTTTCTTCCTTGCTAAAATTGTGACTTATGTGACTTTATAAAGGGCCATCTGATCAATGTGTAGGTAAGGGTGTGTCCAATAAACGCGTGACGGCAACTCACTGCATCACAAACGAGTTAACGCTGGTTGACTGATTGATTTATAGTTTGGGGCATAGTGGCAAGCACTGTGGCCACTAAGGCCATTCAGTGCTGAAAAGGAAATTGACAGTGAAAAGGTTTGAAAGCCTCGCAGTTGCACTGTTAATCAATTGTTAGGAAAGGGTGGAAAGTAAGAAAGGAGGTACAGTAAAAATAATGAAAGTAGTTGCAACTGGGGACCGAAGGGCCGCTGCAACGAACCTTGATAATGACTACATTACACCGTATGAGGTGCATAGATGGCACTAGCCCCCACGAGATGAGTTAACACTTGTAGATCCTAACTAGTGCTTGATACGAGACTTACGAGTACGATCACCCAGCATTTGTCGAAGGTTCGCTCCCCACTTACAGTAGATGAATGTTTAACAACGGGTTTGTGATATGAGTGCGATAAGTTACTGATGTCCTTTTTTATAACATTTTTACTGTTATGTGGAAGCACGCCAACTATCCAAATAACAAAGAAAGCAACCTAACCCTAAAAATGCTGAAAATATGAAAATAACTCTCAGAAACTTCACACCACTGATGTTACCCATAACTGTTGCCATCCCGGGGACAGAAAAAAAATTGAGGCCATAAATAAAAAAAAATCTCGCGTTCTAGGGATTCAATACAATGCAATACACCATAATGCAGGAACTAATAAAGCAACCGATCATATAATATCTAATCAGAACACTTGAGTGCTCAATCACCAAACCAGCCAGAACAAGCTAGAAAACTTACCATCAGTAATTACAGGAGCAATGGATAGGATCCTCTAGCTGGCAATCGAAAACTATGCTCATCTGTGGGAATTGTGGGGGAAAATTCGATGCAATGAAGCCAGTCACTTCGCATTAAAATATAAAAACGAAAACGGCGTTCATGGCGGAAGCAAAAGGGGAGATCACTGCTGAACATTTCGCGGGTTATCGAAGGACAACAAACAAATACAAATTCAAATTAAAAAAATTTATTGACATAAAAAAGGCGTCAAAAAGAGCTGTTAGTCTTGTTAGACAGCCCACTCAAAAATCAATGACGTTACAACCAGTTTTAACAAATGAAAAGGCTTTCTATATAGATTTCGAAATTACAAAAAGTGAATTAACAGAAACCTTATAAAACTATTTCACAAGATCTGAATTACATAATACCTAATCATAGCTATAATTTTCATACAACAGACATTTTAGTAAAGTCCACACTTTCAGTAGAAATAGACTAAAACCAAATACATTTGTTATAATTAATTGAGTGCTACAATAGCACTTCAAATTGACTTTAATGTTGGAAATAAACCCAAATTTTATTTACATAAAATACATTTTATACCCCCTTTTTACATAAAAGGAGAATTATTTTAATGTACAGAAAATAACCACTTCCATTTCATATTTCATAACAAATTACACATTTTCTGGGGAATACGGTTGTATACAGTATTACGGCAAACACTAAACATTCTACAAATAAAAACAGTAATAAAGTAATTTATCAATTCTAATACCTTATGTCAATGTTTTTAAATTTTTGTGCAATATTCTTGTACAAATTATTATTAATGAAAAAACACACCATTTCCTCAAAACAACTATTATTAAGATTTCTAAATTCTGCCAAGGAAAAACTACATCCCATAATGTAATGGTGCACTGTGTGCGAATTAGCAGCGTTACAAAATTTACAAGGGGTACCCTCTCCATTCTTTTATTCCCAATGGTATTTATAGCCTAGTTTAAGTCTCATAACAATTCCATTGCATTTAGCTGAAGACTTCCCATAAGTAAAACGTGTATTGTTACTAATATAATCATAATAAGCCATACTGTTACTGCCATTACTCATGATTGCCCTAGCCTTCTCAATGTTCCATCCTTCCCTTACTCTTGCCATGTGTGACTTTATTTTCCTCTTACTAACTGAAGTGGCGTAATCTATAGAGTCTTTATTACATCCTTGTTTAGCTAATTCATCAGTAACATCATTAATCTATATACCACAATGTGAGGGTATCCAGACAAATTTTACACCGTAGCCTGACGCTTTTATAACAGAAACGTACTCTTTGCATTTGGTAACTATTACATCATTAGAAGGTACTTTGGCATTTAAAGCCAAAAGAGCGCTCTGACTGTCAACAAAGCCTATTATTGATTTTTCTTATTTATTCCAAAATTTCAAACACTCATAAATAGCAAACAGCTCAGCAATCCAAGGTTTTATTGGACGTGAATTAGGCAAAGGTACACAGAAATCAAAAACATTATAGTCATTCAACATTTTACAAAGCCTTCGTGAATTTTCATTCAGTCTGGAGAATCCTGGAACGCCTGTCACATATCTATTTACAATAGTTTGAGATGCCTATCATTTTGTCTAATCAGTCTTATAAATGAGGAGACTACTATCACTCTTATTCTTTGAGTGACACTTGGCAAATTCAGCTCCATTCGCATTATTTCAATCCTTGCAGTTCTAGGGCAACCTAATATTACCCTCATTGCTTCATTTGCAACAATTCCAAGGGTCGAAGATCTTTATCTGTATAACAACATAAGACTGGAGCCGAGTAGTCTATGATACTTCTAATAGTATAAAGATATACAGACCTTAATATTGGAATACCTACACCGTTACCATAATTAGACAATACACGTAAAGGCTTAAGCCGGGATATACATATATTCTTCACATTGGTAATTTGATCCCTTATCTTACCAGAAGCGATATACATACTCAAGTATTTATAACTTGTTACTCTTTCTAGTTTTGCTCCATTCAGCCAGAATGTTTCATCACTTACCATTCGTGATTGATATTTTGTTTTACTTTCATTCACCACAAGACCCAAAAATATTCAAAAATCTGATATTTCAGCCAACACAATACTCAAAGCTCTGCATATATGATTACTTGTGAATTTCCATGAAATTCGTAACTTGCAATTTCATCCCTTAATATATTAAAGAGCATGGGGCTGAGCACACCCCCTGTGGAGTACCAAGTTCAAAATACTTTTCAGTCGATTCGTAACCCTGGAACATAACAGTTCCCCTTCTGTTACTCAAATATTGTGAAATCCAAGTCAGTAGCTTGCCTTTTACGCTTTTTAACGAGACACTCCAATATCACATCCTTATTGGCTTTTTATCAAAGGCTCCCTTTAAATTTAAAAACATTCTGCAGTTGACACGAGCAGTACTAAGACCTTTTAAAAAACCATAAAGATTCGGAGAAAGGAGCCCGTCAACTTTATACTATAGCCTATTTAGAACCATACGTTCCATAGTTTTCGATAAACAAGAAGTCATCATTTTCCTTAGGTACAGGTATCATAAGGGCAATTGTCCATTTAATAAGTAAGCGACCATTACTGTATGATAGATTAAATAACGCTAAAAGAGGACTGTCCTCCTTTGTTATAAGACAGTTTATAATATCATATGTTATGCCATCTTTACCTGGGGCTGTTGACTTCCCTTTCTTAACACAATTCAACATTTCATCCCTAGTGAAAGGAATACAGGTGTTATCCATTAAGTTGTTCTGCATACAAACTAGCCTGTGTCTTTGTTTCTGTAACTTCCTAAGGCTTTCCTGTATGTTTCGAAGTGAGTCTGTACTCTAGGCATATTGAAAAGGATGGCATAATCAAGCCTGCCTCCTTTAACATGTGTTGCTTCACTATTACCAGGTGCAGACGCATTTCCAACCGAATCTAGAAATCTATTTAAAATCATTCCATTGTGATTTCGGGAGCAACTACCAAGATTAATATGTCTAGCATTTAAATCACCGAGTAATACACAATCCTCAGAATAAATGACATCAGGTAGATCCTCAATAGCCAAAGAATCTGCATGTACATAAACATTAACAATATATATTTCTGCATCTTGAAGTGTTACTTTAATAGCCAAACACTCAGTACCATTGACTTTACTAGCATAGTAGTATGATGCTGGAATAGTATTTCTTATGTAAATTGTTAAACCTCTGCAATTCGTGGATTCATCAGCTTGTAATTCAAATGATAGTAACCGTTAATTTGTAGTGAGGAAACGTTTCTACCTACTTCCTGCAAGGCTATTACGTCAACATTTGTAGACTGAGTATATGCATGCAAATCAGTATTTTGTTTTCTTAAACTATTTACATTCCAGGATATATATGGAGTTTATGTGCCATTTTGAGTAATACTCTTTCTTAACTTACTTGCAGAATGAAGAATATTAATTTTCAGCTCATTGGTTGGACTTTCCATATATTCGGTATCGAATCAAGAATGAGGGTAAAATCTCCGACCACATTTTTCACATAATCTGGCTTATTTGCTGTCAACCAAGCCTTGCATGCAACTGGGCTTTCACCAGCAGAATTTTCATATACCTCTGCAATCTCAACATTTTGAGTCATCCTTTCTTATTTTGCAAATATATACTATTCATAGTACTCTTAATACTTAACACGGCCTGTTTAAGTTCTTCAATCTCTTTACGAGATTCTGAGATCAAGTTATTATAATGAACTTGCGTGTCGTCACGAGATTTATTCTTGACTAAACTTTGATTTTGCTGTTCCATACACTTTTCCCAGAAATTCTCACTAACCACTGGAACCCGAGTATGAATAAAAGCAGAACTATCAATTCTTGGATTTTCATTATTTGTTCTAAGCGAACGATCACTTTCAGGCCTTCGGGGACACCCCACAATTACAGCATTTTGGTTCGATTACTATCTATTCCTTGATTTTGTCACACACACCTTCGACTCGTGGGATTTGCCACAAAATCGACATTGATGCTCATTTAAGACTTCCAGGCCATATGACCCCACTTACAACACTTATAACACATGACAGGGTTGTCAGTGTGCACAGCAACACGTTTATATCCTAGGCACTTGATAAATACTCTCTCTATTGGAGGACCCGTAATAAGTGCAATTAATTGAGGTTTAGGGACATACTCACTATTAACTTTAACTTTTCTACGTTTTGCCCATATGAATAGTTTGTCAACTAAAACATCCTCTGGATCCAAGTAAGTAGGGTAGTAAAAGATAATTACCTTTGTACATACACCATACCGCTCTGGTTTTTTCATTACAATATTTTCAAAGCCACTGTTTGTTAAAAAACCAACAGCTATCTCATCCTTCACTGTAATATATGGGATGTTTCTCCCTTCCTTAAATAGAACCTCAAATTCTGGATGACACTTGGACAGCCGAACTGCCCATCGAACCTGATCGTGGAAGCCCAATACATTCTTGGAAAATACAGCCGAGGCCTCTTACCTTCTTTTGTGGTAGAGCCTTCACCTAAAATAATTTCTTCAGCACTGCTCATCATTTTCCTTTTCTTCTGTTTCTTGCTTTGGAGTGTGATATAAAGGGTTGCTCGTCATCGCTGCTACTAGACACATCTAAATCCATTATGACGATCTGCCGAGCTCCATCCGAGCCTATATTGCTGCTGTTTATATTCTCGGCCATAAACCATCCATGAACGGCCAGATCCCTCTATTCGTCCGGTAAATAAAGTAAACTTCAAAAAACAACTACAACGGTGGGAACACGTCCTTCCTTGATACCTGCTGCTTTTGGAGTGACAACTAACATGGTGTGAATGACCTACAAACAAGTCTATTTCCAGTAAAACACATGACCTAATTCAACAACACCAGCTCGTGGGCGGCGAAAGTCTTGTTCAGAGGCATCAAACTCTCTCTACCATAATAGCATGCCTCCAACTACAGTAGAGCAAGTCATAACCATGTCAGTAACCTATTGTTTATATATCACATAATAAAGGTGAAATCATGTATATTGAACCTATAGCAAATGCCGATGACCATATGAAGCAATCGGTGGAACGATGGGCAAGTCGCTGACTTATTCAACCTGTCAGCGATGAGTGTGCAATGAGCTGTCGGATGTGCTTTTACGTCATGTTTTATTATAGTGTGGAATCAAACTAGGAAACAATCAACACCCTACGAGAAATTACTCGTCACAGGAAGTCAGCAATGCAGTCAGAATTACAAGAAACAGTATACTAACAACTGTTCAGTAATGGCATTTGATATTCAGTAGCAAATATCAGACGCTTTCTATAAGTATCTGTATCTTAAGGCACGTCCCTTTCGTTGCTTGAGAAGAGAAGGTAAATCTCTGTTAAACCTAATAAAGGCAGGATAGTCTCACATAGATGTAAACCCACTTGTATGCTTGATATATAGTTAACAAATCTTTGAAAGCATTAATAGACCAAAACTGCAATTTTTCTTGGACCACCATAATATCATTACAGTATACTTATATATATATCTATATATTATATATATATATATATATATATATATATATCTATATATATATATATATATTATATATATATATGTATATATGTATATACGTATATAATGCCTAGTTTCCCCCTTTCGTTAACTCTTTGAATATGTTCTTTACTGAGAAGGCAATGTCCTAACTTCAAAAATGTAAACTCTATCAAGTCTTGAGACTGAACAGTACTTCAGACAAGTTATGAAAAATACTAAGTAAAGATGCGCTATGCATCCTACATAATCATTTTATCTATGTATTCACATCCATACTCACACATATTGAACAAATTATCAATTATAATATATATATATATATATATAATATATATATATATATGTATATACATTTTATATCTATATATATATATATATATATATATATATATATATATATTATATATATATATATATATATATATATATATATATATATATATATATATATATATATGTGTGTGTTTGTTTGTTTGTGTCCATTGTATATATTGGAGAGGAGCAGGTTTTGAGGAGGAGGAAGAATAGGTCGAGAGAGAGAGAGAGAGAGGGAGAGAGATGAGAGAGAGAGAGAGAGAGAGAGATAAAGCAACGCAGTGCGTACTAAGTCTGTTTTTAGATATCGAAAAGAATATATATATCTTTGCTCTTCACGACTTGCCTTCTGGCGCACAGTAGTACAAGTTGAAACGGAATCGCTGTATACATCTGTTGACACGCATCTATTTTCATTTCGATAATATATTAAATTCAATAAAACCAACAAAAAGGACGCAAACATGTAAGCATTCCCTGATCTATTCGCTTATTAGTCCTTCCTTTCCCAGAGGTGTACCCAAGATGAGGTAAAACTGGTCTCCTTAGCTCCGCCCACGAATAAACCTGTCGGACGTGCTTTGCATCGTCTGCCCAGATATATACAGTTGGTAAGTTATGCTGGAGCTGAAAGGAAATACATCAAGCAAACTGTGCTTTCTGGAATTTTCGTCCCCGAATTACCATTCCTCTTTTCTGATCAGTGATTCAATATACAGATGATGTGTTAAAGTTTCTTAAAATTTGTCGAATATGTCAAACATGCCGTGGATTGTGATTATAGATACCATTGCGGTATTAGTGATGATAAATGCTTACCGTGGTCTCACCGATACACTCAAGCACCAACGGGCATCACAATCTCTCAGCAAGTGCCCTCGAACCTGAGAACTTGACCGCAGTTAGGGTCAGTGTTGACGACTTCCTGGAAGAGAATGACCTTTCCAACGAGTCCCAAACCGAGACGACAGTTGGGTCTGAATTGGCCGTCCACCATTCAACTACCATCTGTCCGAATATACGAGGTGCGAGTGTACGAAAAACCGTTGTGAAATGCCATTGTCAAGGGATGGAAGTCTATGTGAATGGGAAGTGTCAACCTTATGAAGGAGTTGTCGTCCCGGTGAAGTATCATAAATATTTTTCAAAACTGGTTAGTATGTAGTTCTTTTTGTCGCATGTCAACTCAGTCTGGTGAATAAGGGAAGCTAGGTTTGGAACAACTTCGTGGCGTATTCAGCATAATTCATCCACTAACTTATAATGTATGAATAGATTTGTAGCTAACGTCTGAGAATATATATGAAAATATATATGTATAAATATATATACATTCATACATACATGCATACATACATACATACATACATACATACTACATATATATGTATATATATAATATATATTCTGCAATCCACATTACCAGATACATATGTAACTGCAGTAACCACAATGACCATGTACACACACACTACAATACATCTTATTTGTGCCTTACCATACTAGTAGACACATAACCACCACATGCCACTGCTAAAGCGCTCCACAGTGCCTTAGTCAGAGTGGTTTCAGACAACACTTGGATGGAAGGGTCTGCTAAAAATTCCTGAACCTTGGACTGAGCCATTTTCCTCTAAGTTATCAAGTTACAATTCAGTACAATAAATGCAAAACAAAAACTACATGGTCACTCTCCTAACAAAATATATCCCTAACACCACCAGTATATACTAGTGTGATAATGAATTCTGCTTTCCCGGGTCTCTGGGCACCATTAATACATGTTACGAAGTGCCAAGTATCTGGTTACCTTTCATCAATTGTTACCTCACAAAAGCCAGACACCTGAAACCTCATCACAGTATTAAACGACTGAATACTCTAAAGGCAACAGTGATCCCTTAACAACTTACCAGTATTGCAGAATATCAGACTAAGTTCATCAAAACAGGTGTGAGGTAATCTTGTAAGTAATTAAATTAATCAAAGGGCATCACTCATCAACAACTTTAAAAACTCTAAGTATTTCCCTGATTTCAGAAGTCCAAGTACTTCCCTGGTTCTAAATCACTTCAAGTAAATTGAAGGAAAGCAGATTAATCACCACTCTATGTTTCTACCTAAAATAAATATAATCATAATTAAATGCAAATATACTGGTGTAAGATAAAGAAAACACTTATAAAAATTTTAAATACAAAAATTTATTATTAAATTCAAAATTTATAGGTAAAATTACAATTTCAGGGAAAATTATTGTTACTTGAAAAACAAAGTAAAGTTTAATTAATTCTTGAATCAAATTAAGTAAAATTAAATCAAAATTAATTTATCACAAAATTCAAGAAAATTAATTCAATCAAAATTCAAAAAGTGTTAGGCAATAATTGAAAATTTTGAAATTAATTCACAAGTGCTAAACAACAATAAAACTTGAAAAGAATTCTAAGTAAATGCAAATTAATTCACAAGTGTTAAATTTAATTAAATGTGCAATGATAAAGCAATGAAAATAACTAAGTCAATTAAATTGTGAATGCAAACGAAAATATAAAATAAAAAGACACACTTCAATAAGAAAATGAATAAGGGCACAAATAATGGAACAACCACAAAACACACAAAAAATCAGCAATGTGTAAAAGTGTAAATCTTTTTCACTCAAAACACTAACCAACAGTTTTTACCAAACCTTCGTAAACCTAACCAAACACTTTTCCCATTAACTTTTAGTTATTAGTTAAACACAATTCCTATCCGTTATTAGTTAAACACACTCCCTATCCATTATTAGTTATTCACTGTTCCTAACAATTATTAGTTGCAACTAATAAAAATATACAACACTTTACCTTGGTATACCAGTTTCTTTCTCTGCTGCAGCTTGTATATTACACTTTCACAAAACCAGGCACCGATACGAAATGTTTGTTCAGATTCCACAATAGAAACTAAATAATACTACATAAATTCTAAAAAATATCAAACATTAAATTCTAAGATGTTACGAGTGACCAATTTACGTTACGTTAATATAATCTCGATGTCGAGTGAGAGAGAGAGAGAGAGAGAGAGAGGAGGGAGATCTGTAACTGCCTCGGAGGTCTCAAGATCGAATGAAAACTCTTCCTTCATGGAAACTGGGCTAGGCAGATGACAAATACGTTCTGGGTACGAAAGCTTCCAGAAAGTTCTGAAATCTGATGCAATCTTAAGGTGGGTACACACGTGAGAGCCGAACCTTGTATGTGTAACTGAGTTACGCATATACGGTTACAAGGTGTCAAAATGTAGAGGGACGAACCGTAACCACGTTAAGCACGTAACTTCATTTCAATCCACTGCGATCACCAGTCTGCCTCTGTCCGGTTGTTTTTACCGACGATGGCCACCATTCAAGTAGCAGCTGCCGCGTACATTTATACACATTATTTAACGAAGATGAAGCGAAATAAAAGAAGATGGTGGCAATCAAGGTTATATACTAGAAGGGTAGAATACAGTGGTCGGGAATTACTCGCTGACTTGAGATTCCAAGAAGTTTCTGGCCACAGTGAAGTCTTTTCTTCGTAATAGCTAATAAATTGAAGGACCTCATCGTCACTTCAATCAGCCATGGTAGACATATACGTACTGACTGACCTGACCAAAACAAGGGACTCTACTATGGACGGTCCTTGTTCATAGTCGGTGTTAACAAGTTCAGCAACCTCTGGTGTTACGCGTGTCATACAGGTCCCGTCCACACATGGCGTAACGTTCAAAGAGACCTCCCTTTGATGCGGGGCCCAAAAACCGACAATTGGCGGGACGGAGGGCGAACCGAGCCTCGAACCTCGCGGGTTCGGGGTTCGGGTTCGAGGAACCGTCCACACTTGCATTTTTGTTACAAGAATCGGTTACAATACAAGGTTCGGTTCGCACGTGTGTACCCACCTTTAAGGTGGGTACACACGTGCGAACCGAACCTTGTATTGTAACCGATTCTTGTAACAAAAACGCAAGTGTGGACGGTTCCTCGAACCCGAACCCCGAACCCGCGAGGTTCGAGGCTCCGTTCGCCCTCCGTCCCGGCAATTGTCGGTTTTTGGGCCCCGAATCAAAGGGAGGTCTCTTTGTACGTGGGTACACACGTGAGAGCCGAACCTTGTATGCGTAACTGAGTTACGCATATACGGTTACAAGGTGTCAAAATGTAGAGGACGAACCGTAACCACGTTAAGCACGTAACTTCATTTCAATCCACTGCGATCACCAGTCTGTCTCTGTCCGGGTTGTTTACCGACGATGGCCACCATGCAAGTAGCAGCTGCCGCGTACATTTATACACATTATTTAACGAGATGAAGTGAAATAAAAGAAGATGGTGGCAATCAAGGTTATATACTAGAAGGGTAGAATACAGTGGTCGGGAATTACTCGCTGACTTGAGATTCCAAGAAGTCTTTTCTTCGTAATAGCTAATAAATTGAAGGACTCTTCGTCACTTCAATCAGCCATGGTAGACATATACGTACTGACTGACAAAACAACGGACTCTACTATGGACGGTCTTGTTCATAGTCGGTGTTAACAAGTTCAGCAACCTCTGTTGTTACGCGTGTAATACAGGTCCCGTCCACACATGGCGTAACGTTCAAAGAGACCTCCCTTTGATGCGGGGCCCAAAAACCGACAATTGGCGGGACGGAGGGCGAACCGAGCCTCGAACCTCGCGGGTTCGGGGTTCGGGTTCGAGGAACCGTCCACACTTGCGTTTTTGTTACAAGAATCGGTTACAATACAAGGTTCGGTTCGCACGTGTGTACGCACGCAATGTGTGGACGGGACCTGTATTACGGCGCGTAACAACAGAGGTTGCAGAACTTGTTAACACCGACTATGAACAAGGCCGTCCATAGTAGAGTGACTAGAGTCCCTTGTTTTGGTCAGTCAGTACGTATATGTCTACCATGGCTGATTGGAGTGAGGAAGAGGCCCTTCAATTTATTTGTTATTACGAAGAACAGACTTTACTGTGGCCAGAAACTTCTTGGAATCTCATGTCAGCAAGTAATTCCCGACCACTGTATTCTACCCTTCTAGTATATAACCTTGATTGCCACCATCTTCTTTTATTTCGCTTCATCTTCGTTAAATAATGTATATAAATATACACGGCAGCTGCTACTTGTATGGTGGCCATCGTCGGTAAAACAACCCGGACAGAGACAGACTGATGATCGCAGTGGATTGTAATGAAGTTACGTGCTTAACGTGGTTACGGTTCGTCCTCAACATTTTGACACCTTGTAACCGTATATGCGTAACTCAGTTACACATACAAGGTTCGGCTCTCACGTGTGTACCCACCTTTACATACAAAAAGTGCAATACCCACGTGGGACTTGACAAAGATATACGCGTATGAGACGAGTCTGTTAAAAAATAAAGGAAGACACTACTCGATCGAGACGAAGAAGTCTTATCACATACGATGACAGATTCTCCAAAACACAAGTGAAGATGAGATCGCTATCAAACGCGTTGACAGATTAGGGAAGCAAACGGATCTCGCAGACTCTCTAATCTACAGTGTCGACATAAAAGTTAAACATTCGTAGTTTATAAAAGACAAAGAATCTCTCTCTTTACGTTTATTATATATATTCTTTTACAAGACGTAATGCGAAATCTGAACACACATTTTAAAACATCCTATTCTAAGCTATCTAGGAATCTGAAAAAATGTTGCACAATCTACATGACATTTCAGAGGGGAAAACATGCATTTTGAAAGTTGCAATAATATAATATAAATCAAATATATATATATATATATATATATATATATATATATCTATATATATATATATATATATATTATATTATTACACTTCAATATTATTGTAATTATTTGTATATTTTGCCTGACTGTTTTCCCCTGTATGCCACTTTCCTTTGTCCCCTCCCAGAAACTTGTTTGTGTTGTTTCACACTCCTTGTTCTTACTTGCTTCGCCCATCCTAACTTTTTTCGACCCTAAATGTAATTTTGAATCAGTCTCCACTCAGCAACTAAACCAAGGGCTTTGGTGTCCGGCAGGGAAGCAGTCCACTGATTGTGATGTATCTATAACCTAAGTATAAGTGATATTGTTGTAAGGGTTTAATAACGAATTGGCTTTTGTTTCAAGTGTTCTTAATTTCCAGTGTGATTACTTTTCGAGACGTGGTTGTCATTTGTCATTTCTCATTTATTCTGTCCTATTATGTCATTCCTGTCCTTTATTGCATTTGTGTTCCTTTTATATTGATGTTGAGTCTGATTGCAATGTTTTGTAAATAATTTTTGCATTATTATATTTAAATCTTGTTTGATCGTATTCTCATTCAAATACCTTTATTTTGTATTATTATGGTCCATTGAACCCACCTGCTAAAATGGTAAATTACCCTTCTCTCTTACGACTGTAATAATATTATGGGGGCCTGTTCGGGAGATTTTTGCTAAACTTCGTGGAATATGTCATAATTGACAACCTCGTTAAGAATCAGTTGTTTGTTTATGTAGTTGGTGATTCGTTATTCAACTTTGTGTGATACAAACATCCTGATTTATAGTTAGTTAGGTGACTGTTTTTGTGTTTGCTAGACCGCTGAGGAATTTATTTCCTTTGTGCGTAAATTTTTCGGTGACAGAAGGTGGCCACTTCTGTTTTAGTAAAACGACTGCCGGTAACCTTGTTATGGTCCCCCCCCCCACCCCCCCCCCCCCCCTCCTCTCATAACTGAGACTTTCACGTACTTATAGTCTTCCCCTGGGTCCTTAGATACCGGTCTCTTGCGTTATTCATTTTCTGTAAAGTGTAATGAATCTTGTTAACGCCTCGACATATGTGTGTGAAGTTACCCGTTCTAATCAAAGTGTAGTAAGTTACGGTTGTTAGCTGGGCGACGGTACTTCCTTTTGACTTAATTTTGGTTTGAACCGGGAGTAAAATACTTCCAGTGCGTCCTTATTCATTCTCATTTTCCCGTATCTAAAATGTTGTGTATAAATATTTTTCTAATCTGTTACTAATTATGCATGATTTATAGTTTTATGCGTGGTCAATGCTTAACTAAGTTAGCTCCAAATTGTAAACCTCTAATTCAGGTATTTATATTATTCTTGAAGTTTCTTTTTAATTTTCACAATGGCGAAGTTTGATACTCAAAAGTTTGTGGCGGATCCTTCCTCTGAATGCATACCTTACCGATGCTAGGTAAGGGTATGCAATTGAGGTACGTTCTAGTATGCGTAAGTTTGACATTAGGAAAGTGATAATAGATCACTATATGCGTATTGGAACCTTGGGTGACGAAGCTAGGCAGTATCTTGTTCCAGAAACCCCTTCCCTTACCATTGAACAAAAGCTAGAGTTTGAACGTCTTGCAGTCGAGCGTGAAAAAGCTCGGTTCGACCGTGAAAAAGCTCAGTTAGCTTTAAGACAGGAAGAGTTAGCTTTGCAAGCCGCTGAAAAGAGAAGTGAATTTTCTCTTAAGGAAGAAAGAGAAAATTTGAAATGGAAAAAGCTAAGTTAGAATTTCAAGCTAGGGAAGAAAGAGAAACGTTTGAAATGGAGAAAGCTAAATTAGAATTAGAAGCTAGGTTAGCTGTCAAGGTGGAACAAGAGAGGGCCTCAATCAACTTTCAGATTAGGCAAACGGAACCAGAGTTATCTCCCTTTGACCTGACTAAAAATGTAAAGTTAGTTCCCTTATTCACAGAGTATGATCCAGAGGATTATTTTCGGGTATTTGAGGAACTGCTAATCATCTTAATTGGCCTGCTAAACAGTGGGTATGGCTCCTTAAACCTAAATTGTCAGGTAAAGCTGCTAAGGTTGTTAGGCATCTGGATGATACTAATGATTATAAACAGGTTAAGAAAGCAATCTTAGATGCATTTTCCATAACGGAGGAAGGATATAGATAAGTTTTTCGTAACTTATGTAAATCAAATATCCAAACTTTCCTAGAATTCGCTTCTGACAAGCTTAGAGCTTTCAAGAAATGGCTTAAGTGTCCTGAAGTAACTTCTTTTGAAGAACCAATGAATTTAATGGTTCTTGAAGAATTTAAAAGGAAACTTCCCATTAATGTAATGCTCTATATTGAAGATAGGCAGAGAAAAATTTACTAAAGGCTGCTTCCTTGGCTGACACTTATTCCTTAATACATAAGTCTATTCCTAATAAAAGGGCTGAGGTTTTTGTAAAACCAGTTTCAGGAAAATCCCAGCAGATTTCGGATGATAATCCCAAAGGTTCTGATAATCCTAAATGTAGTTATTGTAAGAAAAAGAAAGGACATACTATTCGTAATTGTAAAGACCCTAAATGTAAAGGATCTGATAACTACCGTAATGTTTTTATGAAACCCATTGTAAAATTTTCAACCTCCCAGAGTAAACCTGTTTCGCATGTGCAAGCAAATGTACCCGATGTGTTTGATGATTTTAAGTCTGAAGGTATAATAGCCTTGGGGGAGAAAGAACAGAAGTCTAGGGTCAACTATAGTACCGAGACTCTGGAGCTGCTTTAACTTTGTTGCATAGTAAAGCTTACCTAATGTTGAGAATAATCTAACTGGTGAGAAGGTGGTTGTAAGGGATCTTACTGGAATCTCATCCATTCCCCTTGCCAGTGTCTACCTTGATTGTCCACTTGTAAAAGGGAAAGTTGAATTAGGGGTGATTGATACAGAATTGCCGGTAAAAGGAGTTTCATTGCTATTGGGTAATGATTTAGCCGGGAAATTAATTGTACCAAATTTAATTGTCACTGATACCCCCATGGAGGATAAGGTAGTTTTGGACAAACCTTTGATGGATGGTGAAAAGGTAGATCTTGAACAAGCCCCAACACATATAGACACTCGCTTCCAAGCAGGAGAAAAGGTAAATGACTTTGAAGTAGATATTGATTTTTTAGCTAAGGTAATGTCTAGAGATAAACTAATAGTTGTCCAGAGGTCAGATCAATCTTTATCTTGTTTGCATGATAAGGCTGTTGATATAAACTCTTTGAATAAATCCCCTTCTTTTTATCCTAATAAAAGTATCCTAATGCGTTTTTACCGTCCTTCTAACTATTCAAATCTCGATACCTGGAATGAGAAATACCAAATTGTTGCCCCTTCTTCAGTACGCACTCATATAATGGAAATTGCACATGATGGACCAGGTGGTCATTTGGGACAATACAAAACTTACTATAGAATACTTGATAAGTTCTATTGGCCTAATTTGAGGAAAGACGTAGGAGATTTCATAAAGACATGTCATGTATGCCAAATAGCTGGCAAACCTAACCAAGTAATTCCTAAAGCCCCTTTACAGCCTATATTAGTTCCACATGAGCCCTTTGAGAAATTAGTAATAGACTGTGTTGGACCCTTGCCCAAGACGAAAGGTGGTAACCAATATTTATTAACTCTTATGTGTCCCAGTACTCGTTTTCCAGAGGCCACTCCACTTAGGAATATATCTGCCAAAAATATTGCTAAACAAACCTTTCAAGTTTCTTTACTTACTTAACTGGGTATCCCCAAGGATATCCAAACTGATACGTGGTTCTAACTTTACAAGTAAACTCTCTTCAGAAATCCTTAAGGTTAATTAAATATAAAACATAGCTTATCATCTGCATATCATCCGGAATCTCAGGGAGTCCTTGAACGATGGCACCAAACATTTAAAAGTATGTTAAAAAAAGTTTTGTTTAGAGAGCAATCTTGATTGGGATGAAAGAGTAAAGTTTTTGTTGCTTGCTATACGTGAGTCCCCCCAGAAATCCCTTGGTGTTTCTCCTTTTGAAATGGTATATGGGAGATTATTAAGAGGACCCCTATCATTAATTAAAGATGAATGGTTTAAAGCCCCCAGACTCTAATCGGACTGTAAACTGTTCAACAATATTTGAGTAACTTTAAGGAAACCCTTTCCAAAGTCCGTAAAATAGCCAGTGAAAACTTAAGCAAAGCTCAGATTAAAATGAAAAATAGTTATGATAAAAAAACTAAAATTAGGAAGTTCAACCCAGGAGATCTTGTGTTAGCATATTTTACTATCCCTGGATCCCCATTTTCCTCCAAATTCTTTGGTCCATATAAAGTAGTTAAAAATGTCAATAACCATACCTATGTGATTGAAACCCCTGATGGAAGGAAAAGTACTCAAATTATCCATGCCAATCTGCTTAAAAGGTATCATTCCAGGAATACTGAAACTGGTTATGGAGACCAAATTGTAAATGTTAATGTTAAGGTCAAGGACGAGAAACCTGAAAACTTAATGGGGAAAATCCAGGTCAGTGTACAATCCTCACCCATGACATCGAACTTCTACCAGGAACTGCTCCCATACGACAACACACTTATCGCATCAGCCCGGCCAAGAAACTAGTAATGAAAGAAGAAGTGGAATATCTTCTGAGAGCTGGATTAGCTAAACCAAGCAAGTCACATGGGGTCTCCCTGTCTATTGGTACCAAAGGAGGATGGCAGCATGTGCAGACTACAGGGAGAGTAAATTCTGCTACTGTTAAGGATAGTTACCCTTTACCCCGTCTAGATGACCTTATAGACTCTGTGGCCAAGCAAAGTATGTAGCTAAAATAGATCTCCTCAAGGGGTATTATCAGGTGAAGTTAACATCTAGAGCCAAGCTTATATCGCTTTCATAACTCCTTTTGGGTTATTCCAGTATGAAATAATGCCTTTTGGCTTAACAAATGCCCCATCCACACTTCAACGCATAATTAACTACACCATTCAGGGTCTAGAGGGAGTATTTGGATATCTAGATGATATATTGGTGATAGGAGATTCTTGGGAAGAGCTTATGAAACGTTTGAATATGCTCTTGATAGATTAAGAGAAGCCCAGTTAACAATAAATTTACAAAAATGTGTTTTTTGGTCAAGCTACAGTTACTTACTTGGGACATATTGTGGGTGGAGGTAATGTCAGGCCTAAAACTGCAAATGTTAATGCCATTCTTGACTATCCAGGACCTAAGACTAGTAAATCCCTTAAAAGATTTCTAGGTATGGTTTCATATTACAGGAAGTTCTGCTGTTATTTTGCTTCAGTAGCTGCCCCTTTACATAGTCTTACCAGCCCTAAAAAGAAGTATGAATGGGATGAGAGATGTCAGACAGCATTTGAACATTTAAAATATTTTTTGAGTAGTGAGCCAGTCTTACACAGTCCTAATTTTTCTAAACCCTTCTCTTTGCAAGTAGACACTTGCGACACTGGTGCTGGAGGAGTGCTGCTGCAGGAAATTGATGGGGTACTCCACCCAATAGGATACACCTCCAGTAGCTTCAAGCCTCATCAGCTTTCCTACAGTACCATAGAGATGGAGCTCTTAAGTTTGGTTCTTGCTCTCCAAAAATTTGAATGTATCTACAAGGAGCTCCCGTCATCCATGTCTGTAGGGACACAACCCCCTCACCTTTCTTGAGCGCACCAAGGCCCATAATCAGCGCTTACTAAGATGGGCTTTATATCTTCAAAACTTCAACCTTCAAATAAAGCACCTCAACAAGGGGCAGCGACAACGTATTTGCTGATGCCTTGTCACGGGCCCATTCTCAACCTTCTCAGGAGATGTAAGGTGTTTAACTTTGATCAAGCCACTCCGCTGGGCTTGATCCTCTAGGGGGAGGTATTACACCTTCCATATTATTGTAAGTCTTGTTTCACACTCCTTGTTCTTACTTGCTCCGCCCATCCTAACTTTCTTCGACCCCTAATTGTAATTTTGAATCAGTCTCCACTCAGCAACTAAACCAAGGACTTTGGTGTCCGGTAGGGAAGCAGTCCACTGGTTGTGATGTATCTATAACCTAAGTATAAGTGATATTGTTGTAAGGGGTTTAATAACGAATTGTGCTTTTGTTTCAAGTGTTCTTAATTTCCAGTGTGATTACTTTTCGAGACGTGGTTGTCATTTGTCTTTGCATTTCTACCTCCACAAAATACAAATGTGTGATGTCTTTTTCAAAGTTAAGTTTTAGTTCTTGGGTCTCCATAGCACAGAAATACTATTTTAATTTTTTTTGTTTCTGGCTGGACCTAATTTCTTTGCTTCCATTTTTCAGTACGTTTCTGTGAGCGATGATATACATTTCCAATTTTTGAAACTAAGTGGGAAGAAGAATGTGGCCCCCAACTTTTTTTTTCATTTTTTTATGCAAAAATCGTATCGTGAGGGATAGACCCACTTGCTGGCCTGGTTGATAAAGACGTCACTGAAGTCCTGACTTCCCTCTATGCGCTGGTTTGTATCCACGAGAGGACGAAATGATCATCAGCGCTAAAACATTCCCCTTCGGTCGAATTGGATATTGAGACATTTGTAGCTTAATGGGCAGTAATATATGAATCACGGTGATGTGATAAAAATTCACAACAGAATATATGTCGGAGAAACAAGTTAATATGTATACGTGCATTAAAGAATAACTCGATGACGCGCAATTTGTCAGCGGAGGAATACATCGAAAGATAAGATAACCGGAAGGTCGCTGTTGAATAACGCCCCCCTCAGTTACTGAACGAAGCAAATCGCGCGTTGCAAGATCTCCAACTCTGGAAACCTGGCTTCCAGTGCGAGGGAAACCCGAAAGCGTGACTTCGTCAGGAGGTGGAAGTCCTGGGGGCGGGGGCGCCCTAACAGAGCACCAACGTCGATGGAAGGAAGATACGGCATCGTCATTCACCACGTCGATGTTCGTCCTGCAGTGAGATACGAAATTGGAATCCAATTAAGGTTAGGACCGAAATATCTCTTTCGTTCACAGTCACTTGTCATGCTAAGGAGCAGGAGTTAGGTAGAACGCTGATTGACTGATTGGTTTGTGCAGACTGGCGGCGCAAATGGAAGAATGACTGTCGTTTCTTTTCATAAAACATTCATTTGGCTCTTACATACTTCATAAATGCATTGGAGTCGTGCAGCCATAGTTTTTAGTTTTCTGTAAAAGAAAACTATTGCGCCGACTTTGGCCTTCCGTCCGCCCTTAGATCTTAAAATCTACTGAGGCTAGAAGGCTGCAAATTGGTGTGTTGATCATCCACCCTCCATCATCAAACACGCCAAACTGCAACCCTCTTCACGCATTTGTAGTCAACACGATTTATCAAAATTCATTACCGCTTAAGAAAGCGAATTTTGATGGGAGAAATTAATGTATTTCGTCACACAGTCATAAGTATCAACCTCCTGTGTGTGTAAAGAGGGTGAAAAGTATTTGCCCTTGGTCTAAGCTTCTCCCCAGGACCATGGGAAGAAGGTCACTTCCTTTTTTTTTCAGTAAAGTATTGTTTGTTTGTATGGTGTTTTTACGTTGCATGGAACCAGTGGTTATTCAGCAACGGGACCAACGGCTTTACGTGACTTCCGAACCACGTCAAGAGTGAACTTCTATCACCAGAAATACACATCTCTTACCCCTCAGTGAAATATTGTGGGAGGGAAGTTTTGTATAAAGAGCAGGATTTCTTAGTACTGCGGTGATATATATATATATATATATATATATATATATATATATATATATATATATATATATATAATATGTGTGTGTGTGTGTGTGTGCATATATATATATATATATATATATATATATATATATATATATATATATATATATATATATATATATATATATATATATATATATAATTATATTTCCTCCATTTTACTTCTCATATTCTTCCATCCTTTGCCCTACGATCCACAAGAGACTTGGTTTCTTGTCTGTCTTTCTCTAACTCTTTAACTTTCGGGGGTAAAATTCGACACTATATTGCTTTGAATTACAAAGAATTGTATCCGTCATATGAAAATTATCTCAATCATCCAGTCTACAGAATAACAATAAAATCACTCCCAACATTAGATATAATTTATATTATTCTCTCAACGTTCTATGAAAACTTTTCCCGAATTGAGATGTACCTTACACACCCTGGTAAACTATTCTGTATTTCTCACAATATTCGATAGCACTTTTATGTTAAAGTGGCCCAGGTAAATATTTACCTTAAGTTTATGGGTAAGACTGCACGTATAACTGCTCTCTCTTCCACTAACACTTTTAACCAGCCTTTGAGTGTGGCCAAGAAGTAGGAGGAGAAAAGGAGGCTAAGGAAGGAGCTATAATACTTATTATTATTATTATTATTTTTTTTTTTTTTTTTGCTCTATCAGAGTCCTCCAATTCGACTGGGTGGTATATAGTGTGGGGTTCCGGGTTGCATCCTGCCTCCTTAGGAGTCCATCACTTTTCTTACTATGTGTGCCGTTTCTAGGATCACACTCTTCTGCATGAGTCCTGGAGCTACTTCAGCCTCTAGTTTTTCTAGATACCTTTTCAGGGATCTTGGGATCGTGCCTAGTGCTCCTATGATTATGGGTACGATTTCCACTGGCATATCCCATATCCTTCTTATTTCTATTTTCAGATCTTGATACTTATCCATTTTTTCCCTCTCTTTCTATTCAACTCTGGTGTCCCATGGTATTGCGACATCAATGAGTGATACTTTCTTCTTGACTTTGTCAATCAACGTCACGTCTGGTCTGTTTGCACGTATCACCCTATCCGTTCTGATACCACGTCCCAGAGGATCTTTGCCTGATCGTTTTCTATCACTCCTTCAGGTTGGTGCTCGTACCACTTATTACTGCAAGGTAGCTGATGTTTCTTGCACAGGCTCCAGTGGAGGGCTTTTGCCACTGAATCATGCCTCTTTTTGTACTGGTTCTGTGCAAGTGCCGAGCATTCACTTGCTATGTAGTTTATGGTTTCATTTTTCGTATTGCACTTCCTACATATGGGAGAGATGTTATTTCCGTCTATCATTCTTTGAACATATCTGGTTCTTAGGGCCTGATCTTGTGCCGCTGTTATCATTCCTTCAGTTTCCTTCTTTAGCTCTCCCCTCTGTAGCCATTGCCAATTGTCATCGCTGGCTAGTTCTTTAGTCTGTCTCATGTATTGTCCGTGCATTGGTTTGTTGTGCCATTCCCTCTGTTTTGTCTGTCTTTCTCCTGTCTCTGTATATTTCTTTCTGGTCTTCGTCTACTTTTATTGTCCTTCTTCCCATGCACTCTTTAGCCACTCGTCTTCACTGGTTTTCAGATTATGCCCCAGTGCTCTGTTTTCGATGTTGACGCAGTCCTCTATACTTAGTAGTCCTCTCCCTCCTTCCTTTCGTGTTATGTATAGTCTGTCCGTATTTGCTCTTGGGTGTAGTGCTTTGTGTATTGTCATATGTTTCCTGGTTTTCTGATTTATGCTGCGGAGTTCTGCCTTCGTCCATTCCACTATTCCTGCGCTGTATCTGATTACTGGCACTGCCCATATGTTTATGGCTTTTATCATATTTTCCGGCATTGAGTTTTGACTTGAGTATCGCCTTGAGTCTCTGCATATATTCTTTCCTGATCGTGTCCTTCATCTCTTGGTGTTTTATATCCCCTCCTTCCATTATTCCCAGGTATTTGTATCCTGTCTCATCTATGTGTTTGATGATGCTTCCCTATATGGTAAGCTTTATCCCTTCAGTTCTCGTTACTTTGCCTTTTTGTATGTTGACTAAGGCGCATTTTTCTCTTCCAAACTCCATCCTGATGTCCCCAGATACAATCCTTACAGTCTGGATTAGGGTATCTATTTCCTTGATTCTCTTACCATACAGCTTGATGTCGTCCATGAACATCAGATGGTTAATTCTGTTGCCTCTTTTCTTGAGTTGGTACCCGGCATCCATCTTCTGTAGTACGTTTTGTCATGGGAATCATGGCTGCTACGAAGAGTAGTGGGGACAGTGAGTCGCCCTGGAAGATCCCTCTCCTGATATTAACCTCTGCTAGTCTTATTCCAGAGCTTGTAAGTATTGTATTCCAGTTGCGCATTGTATTTTTGAGGAAGCTGATGGTGTTTTCCTCTGCCCCATATATTTTCAGGCATTCTATTAGCCATGTGTGTGGTATCATGTCGAAGGCTTCCTTATAGTCTCTCCATGCCATGCTTAGGTTGGTTTTCCTTCTCCTACTGTTCTTCATTACCATTTTGTCTTATCAGGAGCTGGTCTTTTGTGCCCCTACACTTCCTTCTGCAGCCTTTCTGTTGGTGGGGGATGGTGTTTGTCTCTCTAGGTAGTTGTATAGCCTTTCACTGATGATACCTGTTAGTAACTTCCACATTATTGGTAGGCAGGTGATAGGCCTGTAGTTACTGGCTATATTTCCCTTACTCTTGTCTTTTTGTACTAAGGATGTTCTTCCTGTGGTCATCCATTTGGGTGCTTGGTGATTTGAGATACAATGCTGGAGTTGTTCTGCTATTACGTGGGTGTAGGGCCTTGAAGTTTTTGAGCCAGTATCCATGGACTTCAATCGGGACCTGGGGCTTTCCAGTTTGGCATTTTCTTTAGTTGGTGTCTGACTGTGTCTGTCGTGATCTCTGTGAATCTTTGTTTTATTCTCCCTGTTTCTTCTTCCTTAACTTCCTGGAGCCATGTTGCATGTTTGTTGTGTGATACCGGATTGCTCCATATGTTTTCCCAGAGTCTCTTACTTGGTTCGGCTTCAGGAATTTCTGGGTGGTTGTCTTCCCCTCTTAGTTTGGCTGTATAGTCTTTTCTGGTTAGTTCCGAATAGTTTGTTCTGTTGGTATCCTTTATTCCTGTTCATGTCCCGTTGGATCTTATGTGCTTTGGCCTTAAGCCTCTGTTTTTTTACATCTTCTATTTAGTGTTGTTTAGTCCCCTCTCTTGTACTTTGTATTTCTCGTTGAGTTCCTTCCTTGTTTTCTTGCTTCTTAGCCTTTTTTTCTGCCATCTCTTTCAGTTTACTCAAGTCAGATCTCATCACCATGATTTGTTTCTCCTGGCGCCTTTTCCAAGGAGGTTTGCTGTTTTGGTTTCTGTTGGGTTGGTTGTGCTGGTGGTGTTGGTGTTCGAGTCCCCATCAGTTCTGCTACCAATCTTGCTCCTGCATATGTCAAGTTATTTGTTTCTGTGATACTGGTGGTGTGTATTATGTCCATTATTTCATTGACCTCACTTGTTTTCTCCCTTAATTTCTTGGTGTTGTAGGCTTTCATGGAGGGGATCTTTGTTCTCTCTGTATCTGGCTCCATCCATTGTCTAATCTTTTCTACCCACCCTTCCGTCCTCTCTGTTACTTCTTTGGTGTTTGATACCTCATCCTCCCTGTCGTCCTTCTGTGGCATCGTCTCTCAGTTCGTCTTCGTGTAATTCGTTGTCGTGTGACATTTCCCTTTCCAGTTCTTCTCTTTCTGTTGGGGAGAGCCAGTTCTTTTTCTTTATGTCCTTACTTGGTCTGCCAGCCTCTGCTCTGTTTGGGGGGTGTTATTCCTCTCATTCCAGATGTTGACCAATCTTCTTCCATATCCTCTCTCTGTCGGGTTGCTTCTGATGTAGCATCTCCATATTTCTGAGTTTTGCTATTTAACCCATAGCTGGACCCTACCCCATCAGGGATAGGTACTCATTTGCAGCTGAGTAGACTGAGGAAATTATGGTAAAGATCCCTTCCCAAGGAATCAATGCCGAGGAGAGCGGTCACCCATCCAATGACTGACCAGCCCCAATGTTGCTTAACTTGACTTAAGTCTATTGACGACCTAACCCACTCCTCCACGGCGCCACATTATTATTTTTATTTATTATTTTTACATTATTATTATTTTCAGGCATTCTATTATTATTATTAATTATAATTATTATTATTTTATTATTATTATTATTATTATTATTATTATATTGGGCACAATTTTCCGTGTCGAAATGATGACAATGGTTGCAGGTTCACAGTGATATAGAATGTGGGTATATGGTCTTTAATGGATATTAAAAGCTTTCGAACCTTCCACTAGGTTCATCTTCAGTCATATGCTATATCATTGTGAACCTGCAACCATTATCAGTATAATTATTTGTCCATCACAGAGGTATAGTTACAAAATAACCACTACATCATATAATTCACACATGCACAGCCGCATTGGTTCAAAGTCATGACTCTTCTTCTAACTATATTTTTGCTATCTTTGTCATTGTCATCACCAATCAGTCATCATTCCAGTTAGTAATTCCAGTGATGTCTTGCAGATGGACGACGACCCAGTCCTTCAGCCTGATGACCATCATTTGCTCAGGTTCTACGCAGCCATAAACAGAGTTGTGCAGCCAGCAATGCACCGCGTCTTCATTTTGCTCAGACCTGACAATGGGAAATCTGTCAAGGAACTTCTGTTTGATATCAGTGAATTCTCACAGACGAAATACAAAAAAAAATTCACTGAGCCAGAGAGACAAAAACTAGACGAAGGGAAACCCAGTAGTGAATTTGATATATCACTCCTGTACAAACTACTCCAGAGGGTTTGTGGCTTAGCAGACGCCAATCATTCCAAGTGGAGTGATGTTGGGTCACTTGAGAATTCTCTCAGAAGACTGAAAGATTACAGGAACACTTTAGCCCACGAGCAGATTTCTCTCACCTCTGATGAACTCCGAGAAAAGATCAGAGATATGGAAGGGTTGTGTCAAAATATTCTCGAGGCAGCTGGTCAACAAAGGCGTGTTTACCTGTTGCTGCGGACTTACAAAGAATGCACGATGGGATGGAAGAGGCAATATCAGGAGAAATAGACCTATGGGAACCTTATAAGACTGCTTTGGCCAAATTAAGAAGTGAGCACACCACAGTCCTGATCAGGGAAGGAAGAAAAGATATTCATGCAATTGGTAAAAATTTAATGATCCTAAATCCATTCGTTTGGATGATTGATTCTAAATATGCCAACTTCAATGTGGAGAGTGTGTATACAGAGAATGGGATAAAAGGCATGGGAAATGTCGATATACAACATCTTAGTTTCTTCGGCTGTACCTGAACATCAACCAGATGCATTACCTGACGTCATTGTAATATCTGGTACTCCCGGAATGGGCAAAACGAGTTCGTTTCGCTTTCTAGTCCAAGATTGGCTCTCCTCTAATCCAACCACGCTTGGAATGGAAAACATCGATCTCATAGTGCCCATCGTATTGCGACATGTGTGCAGCAATAATATCAAAGATTTGGTTACGGATGAACTTCTGCACAATGTTGCAAAACATCTGCAACCAGATGACATAATCTCAGCTCTGAAGAATGTTTCCTTGCTTTGGATGTTGGATGGCTATGACGAAGCAAGCACAGAAACCAGAAAAGTGGTCAAGGAAATCGTTCAGAAGTTTCCAGGTTCCAGAATAATTATTACAACTAGAGAAGAATTCAAGAATGATATTGAAACTGAAGTAGTTTCAGTAGGTCGCTCTTACTCAAGTGTTACTCTTGCTGGGTTTTCAGTCGAAAACATACAAGAATATGCTGAAAAGATCATTTCTGCTTCTGTTCAAGATCCACAAAAAAGAAGCGATATACTGAAAGAGTTCATGGCATTCACTGAAAATGGGTACAATCTGGATATACTACGTGTTCCTCTATTTGCAGCTATCACAATTGTACTGTGGCTCGACTCCCCTGAGAATGCTTCCCACATAAAGACAACTTCCTCTCTATTCACTCTGCTTGTTGATCACATGATTCAGAGACTCGTAATACGAGAATCATACAGAGAGTTGAATCAGACCATATCTTCCTTAAAACAGAAACTCAGTAGTTTTTTTGACAGCATTGGCTTTGTTCTTTGGCGGAACTATGATCACTTCATTCTTCACCAGTATGAAGTAGACTATTTGCTAGAGAAATGTTCAGAGCTTGGGCTTCCATTTAAGGATTCCATGTCAGCTTTCTTTGTTTATGCTGAAAATGCTACACCACCCTGGGCATCGTGAAGAATACACAATCATCCATCGTCAATTGATGGAGTTCTTGGGAGCGAGAGCATTTGCCAACAAAATGATCCGTGAGGGATGGGATGTGATGGACACTGCTAAATATTTCCTCCAAAGAAAGAGAGAATTATTACTGAAGCATGACCCTTTGCATTATAGTCTGCGTGATTTGTACTATAACATAGACAATTTGTCCATGGAGTTGCCTTGTGATAAATACGGGACCTTCGGTGACAATGGCTTCGTGATGCCAGTAAGTGCTTTTATCACAAAATATTCCTGGTGTTCGATATGTTTAAGTCCCTCAATGAAGGAAAAATTAAGCGAAGATTATTATTTACATACCGAAGGTGGTCTTATAACATGTAATCAAGAAATTTCTGGTGCCACGTAAAAGACAAATTGTCTGCCCTGTGGTTCGCCTATGTTTTGGGATGCCTGAGTCTCAGTCGACAGCTGAATGAAGAAAGGTGTGAACAGTTAGCCTTTATTTTTGGTTCATCTACACATCCATTTCTAAAAATAGATTACATCTTATTAGGACTGAATGAAGCTGGAGATGATTTATTTGTGAAAAAACTATGCAATTACGTTAATCGTAAAATGTGGGCATTCGAAGATTGTCCCGGGTTTTCACACACACAAACAGTAAAATTGTTGCAGTACATACAGCCGAAGTCAGTCTTTCTTCATCTTTGTAAAACACGAGATTATACGGGGCCTGATGGAGTCACAATTCCTAACAAATTAGATCCAACAAGGTTCTTACTTGACTGCATTGAAACATTTGTTGAATACCACTGTGAAATTCACCTTGGACATGCGACTCTTCTTCCAAATGCTGTCTTGTCCCAGATTTAGAGCTGACAAGACTTCTCTGGAACGATTGCTCAGAGGCACTTCCTGTTGCCGGCTTGTCACATTCAGAGGTGTTGTCGACGACAGTGCTCTGGTACTCCTAAAGAGATCTACTTACCTGAGGGAGTTATCTCTGATGTACATTGGGGAAGACCTTCGCCATATGGCTGAATTAGTGAAGACGTTGCCTGAACTGAATGTTTTCCGATTAGCTATGGATTTTCGCTGTTGTTCTGGCGAGGAGCTGCCCGTTCTCATTCGAGATGAGGAGGTGGCAGTTCCCGAGCTTTGTGTCATTCTTACTGACGTTTTCAACTACGATCCTGAGCAAGTTGCCATGGCCCTCAAGAGATTACTTCCAAATCCGTTTCATGTGATCTTACGGGGTAGAATGACGACGACCCTTGACCTAGAATGGTTATTTCCAAATCCGTTTTGTGTGATGTCACCGGACAGCATTTCGACCTTTGACGCAGCATTTCGACCTGTGAGGGAAAGGTATGGACTTACATTACTCGTGTCTTGGAAAATGTTTTGAATGTCAATATCTTACAAGTATTGCTGGAAGTTAATGATGAATTTTTTCAGTGCTTTCATATCATAAGACCTTATGCAGAAGACTTGGAAAGATTCTCAAACCAGCACTTCCCCAGTACTAGAATAGAAGTCAAATTTGTCGACACCTCAGGGCGTGTATGGGGTTTTACAGAAACAGGACTAACAACACACTAAGAAGTATTTTTCAAAATTGGAGTGTTTATACTTATGCATATATTATTATTATTGTTGTTGTTGTTTACAATAGTATCATCATATATCATGTGTTAAATGTATATTACTGAAAATGTAATTGAAAACCTGGATGATCCATAATCTAATCGACTTTTTTTCTCTATGGACAAGAGTTTACAGAACTTTGCGCGGTAATGTAAAAAAAAAAAAAAAAAAAAAAAAAAAAAAAAAAAAAAAAAAAAAAAAAAAAAAAAAAAAAAACTGTACAAGATGTGCCTTACAATTTCTCAACCCTCCAGTAATCAGAGCCTCTGGCCTTGGTAAGGAGCATCCCATGCCCTTGAAGAGGATTTTTGCTTGGGTAATAAAAGATTGAAATAGTTTTGATGTTACCAAATGTTTTTATGTTCCAGAAATAATTTCCAGGTAAACATCAAGGTTAGAGCTGTCAATCCAGTGGCTGTTGATTCTGCAAAATAAACTAGGCAGTAATCATACCCGTGACACAAATTAGAAAGTTGGCTCCTTAGAACGCTTGGGAGACCAACTCGTCTTAATCTTCTCACTTAATTCATGAGCCTACACAAAACCCCAAAAATGCGTCAAACAATGAATTTGTCCTTAAATATGGGTAAAAACAGCTGAATATTATTGCCTTAGGGATTCCTTCATTCTCATTCTCGTTTGAAAGCGTTTTCTTTCTGAAGGACGATTTCCTTTCAAATCCTTCATTTAAGGATAAAAAAACGGACCTCTATTTATTCTGACAAGCTCTCATCGACCATTATATTGAAATAAGTAAAAAATAAGTTTTTTTGGAGAGTCGTATATCGTCACTTCACACTCTCAACAACGAAACTTTCAGTCACAGCCCGCTGGTGGCCTGTGTTGTTGGAACTTACAGCTAGAGGGCTGCAATTTGGTAAGTACTAATTGGACTTGAGAATCAGTAGATCGAGAGAAAATCAAGTTAAAAACTTACATTTATTACATACATCCTCACAACATAAAAGCTTTCTAACAACCAATTCAAGTAGATTTTGTCTTCATCCTTACTGATGTATACCACCCTCATTTGTCCATTATCCCCAGGATGCTGCAATAAACTTCCATATCCTCTTCTTCCATGTCTCCACATTTGATTTAAAGTTGTCCAATTGTTGATACAAACAATCACTAGGGTAAAAGTTCAAATATAACCTATATAAAAGAGTATTGGACATGAAATTACTGGTTTTGCAGAGAGATTTTCGATTTATCATCATTATTCAGAAGATGAACCCTATTCATATGGAAAGACTCATAGGTTTGAAATTCAGCTTCCAAAGAATATGGTGTTCATTTGAAAGAAATTACAGAAGATGACAGGAAATACAGAAAGCAGTACTAGTACATACAGTAAACATTACATGCTAAGGTTTTAAAGCTTTTGAATTCTATTTATTTTTTGTTCAAATAATAAAAATAAGCACAGTTCCTTAAACTGACTACTGTTAATAAATGGAATATCTAGTGATCTAGGAGAACCCACACGGAGGTTGATGAATTAATGGATCAAATAATTTAATATACTAGCAAACTTACCCATCTACAATGGGTGATAAAATAAGGGTGCAGAAGTGAAAAATTTATATATACTATTTGTTTAGCAACATTAAAAAAAGGGCGATTACACGAATAGTCTCTCTCTCGCAATGTAATTCAAGGGACGATCACTGAACACAGAGAAATTCTTATTCATTGTTGTTTCCCTCTTTTAATGAAATTATCTCTCTCGTTAAAGTAAGTGAAGGGACGATCAATGAACGTAAAGAAGTTCGTATTCATTAATGTTTACCCTCTTTTAATGATTCTTTCTCTCTCTTTCTCTCAATGTAAGTCAAGTAATGAAGACGGTGATGAGATTACCGATTACTTAGCTCTCAAATCACAAGTTATCTCCTCTCTCTTTCTCTCTCATTTTTCGATAGCAAGATAAAATGATAAAATTGTAGTGCATTAATGTTGTTAAATGGCTCTCTCTCTTGTCGGTGACTTTCATTTAACGGAACAGGAATCTTGTTGATTGGTTCGTTTCTTTGTCAATTACTTTGCACGGTGATACGAATAATAAAGTATCTTTCTTTTCATTGTTACTACAAACACGCAACTTGTATGTCAGTGCGTTATGGCTACTGATAAATGCTCTTATGATCCTGTCTTCCAAAAAAAGAGTAGAAAGTAGGAACTTGTCAGTTTCCTTTTTATTATGTGTATTGGCAGGATCGAAATTCCGAAGCAACATTACCGGGCAGTACTTCTTCAAACGTTATTTTGTGACTGGCATGTCCCCGATGGATTTAAGTTATTCGAAAAGTCTTGCGGATATTGATGATAATTTTCATCTTCTATTGTGTCTGAGCTGAAATATTCATGACTTTCTCCGGGGAAGTTGTACAGAAATTGTGTATGAAAAATCGTAAAGTAACTAAGTCTATGGGAATAACCCAGAAACAGCTCCGTTTCAGGGAATCCCTTCTCACCCCCACCCCCTACAAAGGAGGGGGTTAGGTTGGATAAAACCCCATTACAAACCATCTTAGGGGTCCCCACCAGGAACCCATGCCAAGTTTCACGCGCATGCTGACCAGCCGTTTGGCCGTGATTGAATGGACAGACAGACAGACAGACAGACAGTCATTACGCCCATTATAGTATGATACAGGTAGTCCGCAGTTTACAATGGGTATTCCGTTTCGGAGACGCTTTGTAAACCGCAAATCGTCGTAAGCCAATAAATCGTTAAAAATCTTAAGAAAGCCTTAATTTTAATGGTTTGGCTGGATCAAAAACTATGTAAACTGCATTTCTATTGCATTTTTCATTAAAAAACACTTCAAATATTAATTATTTTGCATTAATGGAGTCATATTTCTTCCATAAGATGGGCGGCGTAACCCTGGAACATGCGTCGTAAACCTGGAAATAATTTCTGATGAATATAACTGAAAAGCGCTGTAACCTCGGAACATTATAAGCCGGGGACTGCCTGTATTTCTATCTTTCCAACTAGGCTTGAAGAAATGTAGGCTGCCAGGTCAAAGGAAGATCATCACATGAACATCTAATATGAGAAAAGAAAGGAATATTAAACACTTAACATGAATGTCTAATGAATAAGGAAAAATCTATTAAGTTCTCTAACGCATCATGTGTTGAAAAAATATATTAGCAATCATGACTTTCTTTAATAAATGAGACTAGCTACTGTCATTGCAACATGAGAGGAAATACCTCCAGGCATAAAGGATTATTCAGCATGAAATTCTAAATATATAAATAAAAAATATGCAGTGGAAACTTCACCTTTTAAAACAGATTCATTTTAATTTTAGGATAATCACTTCGGTCGGTATGAGTCTACACAGTTGCCAAGTTCACGGTACGTGTCAGTGACCCGTTCATAGCAGCAGCAACGTCATCATTGCTATAAGCGTTGTCCAGCCTTGGGTAAACGCCACCACTCAATTTTTCAGTGAGAGCATCAAGCTTCTTCTTTGCTTCCATGACATCATATTGATGTGAGTCCATTCTTTTGGATATTTTCATGTGGAATTGGGCCCTGCTCTGAATCATCCTCCTAATTTCCTTGTGCTTATTCATGTTCTCGTGCAAGAAATTGAGGTACTTTGTCAGGTCCTCCACTAAGTCCTTGGAGGAAAGAATGAGATCCTGGGTGCTCTGCTTCTGATAGTCGATTAACTCCTGCACACTGTGACTGTCTTTCTCTGTGATGAGTGGCTCCGGGGCCAAGCCAGGTCTCAACTTCTTGATGGCAGAGAGGCAGTTTTCCAAGCTGTAATTGACCGGGATGGTTCTGTCACACTCGTTGCCCTGAACTTTGTGCTGCACAATCGACATGAGAAGGCGCTGTGTTTCAATCTTGTAAGTTATGCCAGTTCAAGACGGCTGGTCTCAGTCGTGTCGCTGTACAGACGATGACACGAGTGACAGTAGTAGCTTTTTTTTTTCGTTCCCTATGTTCTTTGGAAAGAAAGAAATCCTTGTTCAGTAAGAAGACCCTCTTTCCTAGGGGTTACTACACAAGCTCGTACCCAGAGTTTTTTTTTATGAGGGGGAGGCCGTTTTTCCCAAAACTGAACCTTTTATTCAATAAATGTCATTGCATATATATGTATGTGCAAGATGAAGTAATTGAAAATGTTATTTTTGTTATATATTAAGAAGAAAAATTGGGTATGCGGTCTGTGCTATTCTACCCGATTAGATGTTATTCAAAGTAGTGCTGACTTTGGTTAACAGAATATAACTTATAATGTTGAAAGTTTGCACTGAAATTCAAGAATGTTTCTTCAGTTTTATTGATTGAGAGCATTTATGTTAACAATAACATGAATTTTACTTTATTTGTTGTTATGTTATATACTTTGACTTCACAAAAAACAACAATTATTCATTACTTTGTAAGTACAGTTCAATGGAAAGGATAGTCACAGAAAATATGGACTTTCTGAAAGTTTTTTTAGGTCCGTATAAAGGAAAATATAATCTTATTTTTTATATATTAAAATTTAAAGAAGTTCTACATTTTTTCTTTTGTTCGTGGCCCACCTGATAATCAGCCATGGCCCCACAGTTTGAAGACCACTGACTTGACCAACATCAACGACAGTGGATAGAAATCTGTGGAGGAACCTGGGGTCCTAGGGAAGGCCCACGTCCTACAAAGGACTTTTGAAGGCTGAAATGATGATGATGATGATGATGAATGACTAAAGTAGGCCTATAACACAGAAAAATATACATGAAAGCTGTGGTACCTAGTCAAGGTTATACTAACCCTAGTCTTGTTAAAAATGGTTGCAAAACTTTTGAATACCTTCTCTTCTAATAATTCTGTAGGATTCTACAGTGCATAGACATAAGGGTATCCAGTAAAGCAATAACCGTCATCCTAAAGTCAATC